>NC_134484.1:417194677-417419677 GCF_040206685.1 Ascaphus truei
TCCTCTGTCTTCTGATAGATATATATTAAAAAAATGCTGAGCTGATATTTAAGATGTGTTAAATGCAGTTATTTTTGGAAAAATGTCCACGCCAAAACCGGTGTATGGTGTCAAAATAAAACGCCAAAGTGTGGTAATTGCATTGTGGGGATAGCCTCCAAATAAACAGATTATGTTGATCTTTATCTTTTATTGTTGGAGGTAATTTGTGACAGATCAGAGAGCCCAAAACACATTGGATCCTTTGTCCTTGGGTACAATAAGTATGGGGGGTAAGAACTGTGCCGTTTGCCCTTTTGAGCAATTCTTTAATGAACAATTAGAAAGTCAGGTTTTGGCTGGCTCTCCTTGCACAGGGATAATAATCTCTCGTGCTCGTGGTCTGTTTTTGGGAGACGATGAGGTGGGCTTGGAGATGAGCACACAGTGAGATTTGTGTGTTGCCTCGTTTGATCCTTCGGTGTTTCCTCTCTTGGTAGTTTCCGAGCTCTCCCCTGCACCTCTCCTGGCATTTTGGAAGCTTTTATAGTTAGCAATTATGGGGGTTGGGGGGATTGAGAGGGTGCTTCCTTTTTAATTAGTTCAGAGTTTAGTCGCTGCAGTTGTTTTCGCGCTAAAGTCTTATGTTGGCGCTGGGGTTTCAAATCTGAGAGGGTTTGCCCCATTTACTGGGTATCCCCTGCATTGCCCGGTGCCTCGGTGCCCTTTCTGCAACTTGGACCAGGGGCATAACTGCAGAGCATTGCAGAACATGCCTGGGAAGGAGGGGCACACCTCGGTGTCATTTTCTTTTGGTTGAAACATCGGGTTTAACCACTTTCTATAATTTTTATTAGTTCCATATAGCTGAGAATAGTTTGCCACCCTGAAAATGTAAAACAGAGCTCCCTTCGTATTTCCAAAGATATATACATATAAGGCAAGCGATACCGTGTATGATCCACGAAAATCAGGAGACAGCACACACAGTCTTTGGTAGATAAACTGTATTATCAAAACATGGCACAGTACATCATCCAACGTTTCGGTCCCAGGAACGGGACCTTCCCCAGGGTGGTTTCCTGGGACCGAAACGTTGGATGATGTACTGTGCCATGTTTTGATAATACAGTTTATCTACCAAAGACTGTGTGTGCTGTCTCCTGATTTTCGTGGATCATACACGGTATCGTTTACCTTATTTATTCTTTATGGGTCCTGCACCTACCAATATCCACTGCTTACGGATTTTCTTTACCATACATATATATACATATACCAACCCAGCGAGCTGTGTAAAATAAAATGGTCTACCCTCTGTAACGTGCTTTTAGTAGTTGCACACACATCTCTCTGGTTTGCACGTGCGGCTGTGGGTGTGTGCTCCTGATTCCCCCCTCTTTTTAAGTGGATGCCAATTACTTAATTGCCGTAGAGATGATTGTGCTGGGTGAAGGTGGCATTGCTGTCCCTTCCACCTCCCTATGAAGCGATGTTTTATAAGGTGCTGGGAAGCCAAGTATCAAACAGACCTTTGAAATGTCCCATCTTGCTGCTGGCTATTTTTGCTCCTGCTTTAAAATCTCCTTTCTCCCTATTTGTCGGGGCTTTTGCACCGCTGCCGTTTTTTCTTTTAATCATCACACGAGTGCTAAAAAATAATAATAATAATAATAATAATAATAATAATTGCTGGTAGCTAAACTTTCTCTGGTGCCTTGTTGCCTCCCAGCGTCACATAACATGCACAGTCCTTATGAGATCCCACACATGTAATACTTTCATGACATTTTGCTTCTTTTTTTTCACACCTCCTGGAGTTTCGTTAGCACGAATCCATTAAGGGACTAACTTTTGTCTGCAATCCCTAACTAAACTGCTTTCCCTAATTGTATACAAATAAAACATCATAATAATTTGTATCTTTAATTTATTTTTGAGGCATATAACATGATTAACATTAGTCACTACAGCTAATGAAGTCTGATTAATATCCCCAAACCCCTGTGCCACCTTGTCACCCGACCCTGTGTTATTGCTCGCTCCCATCTCTTTATAGCGGGTTATTTTTCATGCAGCTGTTTTTTTTTTCTTGTAATAATCAAACCCCTATTGGGACTGATGAGCTGTATATAACCCCCCCCCCCCCCCCGTGCCTGGGAAGCCCCCGCACTGGTGACTTGCATGGTGTTTCCCGGAGGTGAAGGTGTTAACCCGGGAGGACATGACCCATGCTGCCTTTATTATTATTATTATTATTATTATTATTATTCCCTCAGCAAAGGGTGCAGCAGCAGAGAGGATCTCTTCTCCTGCCTGTGTGTAACAAGCAAAGAGGGGCACAAACATAAGGGGGGGGGGTCTCTCTCCTCCTCTCCTCCTCTCTCCTCCTCTCTCCTCAGTTCTCCTCCTCTCTCCTCCTCTCACACACTCTCTCTTGGATGAGTCGCTGCTGCCAATGGGATGTGTTGTTTGGCACCGATAGCGAAAGAAAGTGGGATTATGGTCGCATTTGTGTCATTTTTCATATACGGACATACACACCGATGTATTTTACGGGATAACACGGTACCGTCATAAAATATATATTTTATTAAACAAAAACCAGGTAGAGAGTCACATGTTTCCCCCTTGACTCGCTGCATCATGTGCCCGGTGAGTGAGTGCAGTGCCTGTGAGGTGCTGCATCATGTGCCCGGTGAGTGAGTGCACTGCCTGTGAGGTGCTGCATCATGTGCCCGGTGAGTGAGTGCAGTGCCTGTGAGGTGCTGCATCATGTGCCCAATGAGTGAGTGCAGTGCCTGTGAGGTGCTGCATCATGTGCCCAATGAGTGAGTGCAGTGCCTGTGAGGTGCTGCATCATGTGCCCGGTGAGTGAGTGCAGTGCCTGTGAGGTGCTGCATCATGTGCCCGGTGAGTGCAGTGCCTGTGAGGTGCTGCATCATGTGCCCAATGAGTGAGTGCAGTGCCTGTGAGGTGCTGCATCATGTGCCCGGTGAGTGAGTGCAGTGCCTGTGAGGTGCTGCATCATGTGCCCGGTGAGTGAGTGCAGTGCCTGTGAGGTGCTGCATCATGTGCTCGGTGAGTGAGTGAAGTGCCTGTGAGGTGCTGCATCATGTGCCCGGTGAGTGAGTGCAGTGCCTGTGAGGTGCTGCATCATGTGCCCGGTGAGTGAGTGCAGTGCCTGTGAGGTGCTGCATCATGTGCTCGGTGAGTGAGTGCAGTGCCTGTGAGGTGCTGCATCATGTGCCCGGTGAGTGCAGTGCCTGTGAGGTGCTGCATCATGTGCCCAATGAGTGAGTGCAGTGCCTGTGAGGTGCTGCATCATGTGCCCGGTGAGTGAGTGCAGTGCCTGTGAGGTGCTGCATCATGTGCCCGGTGAGTGAGTGCAGTGCCTGTGAGGTGCTGCATCATGTGCTCGGTGAGTGAGTGAAGTGCCTGTGAGGTGCTGCATCATGTGCCCGGTGAGTGAGTGCAGTGCCTGTGAGGTGCTGCATCATGTGCCCGGTGAGTGAGTGCAGTGCCTGTGAGGTGCTGCATCATGTGCTCGGTGAGTGAGTGCAGTGCCTGTGAGGTGCTGCATCATGTGCCCAGTGAGTGCAGTGCCTGTGAGGTGCTGCATCATGTGCCCGGTGAGTGAGTGCAGTGCCTGTGAGGTGCTGCATCATGTGCCCGGTGAGTGAGTGCAGTGCCTGTTAGGTGCTGCTGGCACATGGTAAGCTGGGTGCTCGCTGTTGACGTGGATGGGCCCTGTCGCTGTGTCTCTGGTGCTGTGGGTCAGTACTGGGCCTCCCCTCCCCCGCTCTGGATGTGCAGCTCTCCCGGAGCCGGGGCTTCCTACATTGCTGCACCCGTAGCGGGGAGGCCCCATCCTGCTGCTGCTGCCCCCGGCCCGGGCCCCGAGCTCCCCCTCTCTGCACCCAGCGGCTTCCAGACCGGCTCATTTCTGTGCTCGTATCGCTGCTTCTCTCTGCTGTTCGTCTCATTTCTCCTCCCCCCGCCCCCACCCTCTCTTTCTCCCCCCCCCCCCACCCTCTCTTTCTCCCCCCCCCCCACCCTCTCTTTCTCCCCCCCCCACCCTCTCTTTCTCCCCCCCCCGCCACCACCCTCTCTTTCTCCCCCCCCCACCCTCTCTTTCTCCCCCCCCCACCCTCTCTTTCTCCCCCCCCCCACCCTCTCTTTCTCCTCCCCCACCCTCTCTTTCTCCTCCCCCACCCTCTCTTTCTCCCCCCCCCACCCTCTCTTTCTCCCCCCCCCACCCTCTCTTTCTCCCCCCCCCACCCTCTCTTTCTCCCCCCTCCCCCGCCCCCACCCTCTCTTTCTCCCCCCGCCCCCACCCTCTCTTTCTCCCCCATCCCCCGCCCCCACCCTCTCTTTCTCCCCCCGCCCCCGCCCCCACCCTCTCTTTCTCCCCCCGCCCCCGCCCCCACCCTCTCTTTCTCCCCCCCCCGCCCCCACCCTCTCTTTCTCCCGCCCCCACCATCTCTTTCTCCCGCCCCCACCCTCTCTTTCTCCCGCCCCCACCCTCTCTTTCTCCCGCCCCCACCCTCTCTTTCTCCCGCCCCCACCCTCTCTTTCTCCCCCCCCACCCTCTCTTTCTCCCCCCCCGCCCCCACCCTCTCTTTCTCCCCCCCCCGCCCTCTCTTTCTCCCCCCCCCCCGCCCCCACCCTCTCTTTCTCCCCCCCGCCCCTACCCTCTCTTTCTCCCCCCCCCCACCCTTTCTTTCTCCCCCTCCGCCCCCACCCTCTCTTTCTCCCGCCCCCACCCTCTTTGTCCCCCCCCCGCCCCCACCTTCTCTTTCTCCCCCCCCCCGCCCCACCTTCTCTTTCTCCCCACCCCGCCCCCACCTTCTCTTTCCCCTCCCCCCCGCCCCCACCCTCTCTCTCTGTTTCTTTCTCTCGCTCTGTCCCCTCTCTCTTTCTGTCCCCCTCCCCCACCTCTCTTTCTCTCTGTTTATTTCTCTCGCTCTCTCCACCCTCTCTGTCCCCTCTCTCTCTCTTTCTGTCCCCCTCTCTCTCCGACTCGCAGTTCTTTGTCTGTCTCTCTCTCCCTTCTTATTTCCCCCAGTCTTTCTCACTATAGTACATGGGTGTCGCTTAGTTTTGACGCTGTTTCTTATACTCGAATAATTTATTTTGGTTCTGTTCTTTATTTCTATTTACATTTCTTCTCACTGCTTGATTATATATGTATTTATCTTCCTTTCCTTGCTTTATATATATATATATATATATATATATATATATATATATATATATATATATATATATATATATATATATATATATATATATATATATATATATATATATATATATATATATATATATATATTATTTTTTATATATTCCTTATTCAATATTTTGTCATTTTGTTACCCTCCTCCCACCCTCTTCTTTTTATATATACACACACACACACACACACACACACACTCTTGCGGTTTCCCTTTGCCCTTGAACAAAATGTATTGTCTCCCCCGTCCTGCAAAGACCCCAATCTCCTTGTTGCGTCCTTCACAGGGTCTCCCCCTTTTCTCCCCCTACATTGTTTGCCTTTGAGTTTTCCTTGCAACTTGTATGCATGTTTACACCTCCCCCGTGACTTGTCCCCGTCTCTCCCATTCCCACAGTCTCCCTTCTGCCCACAACCCCTGCCGCCCTTACCTTGTATAATCTGCTCCCCTATATGCATTGCTCCCTACAGCCACTACATATCTGTCCGTGATCCCACATCAGTGAGCTCTCCTTCCTCTCATGGGTCCCTGCTGCTGCTTTTCCTAAATCCCCTTCAGGAACCGTCTCCCCTACTGACCCCAGACATGATCCTTAACGTCCATGTTAAAATATCCCTGGTGGCTTTCAAGGTTTAGCAACTGCCCCCCTCTCCCCCCTTGCAGTTGCAGCCCCAGGTCGGTTGCCCTCACCCCTGCACCTCTTGCTGCTGCTGCTGGTCTCCCTGCCCCTCCTGAGCAGCAGCTCCTTCCCATTCCCAGGCTGTGGCAAGATGCCAAGTGTAAGTGTAAATTGCTATAGCAACCGCGGGAATGGCTGTGTCCGGGCACCAGCAGCACACACGCCAGTGTGCTCCTTTCTCATCAATAACATAGTCTCCGGGGCAGCTTCCCTCTCTGTGGGGCAGGCAGCCCCCCTGCCCCCGGACCATGCCTCTCCCCTCCACTGGGTGAGAGGTGCGATGCCACACACAGGATTACTTCTTTACCTCCCCATTTTATTTTATTATTCCTCCATTTGTAAAAAAAAAAAAACATACAAATCTGTAACTTCATAGATGAAGGTGCACAGCCCCAAATTTGCCCCTGGATGTGGGGGGGCCAGCAACGTATTATTTTATGGGATTAACCTCTAATTGTCTGTAGGATTAAGGCAACTCGTTGGGAAAGCAGCGACCTAAATGGTACAGATGGGTGGCCCTTGGTTATGGGTTTCCCGATGCCCTCCATTTCCCAGATGTTTCCAGCCTCCGCTGGAGGAATATCGTTTTAGTTTCACGGTTTATACGACGTTGTTTTGGCATAAACCAGGCGGGTCCATCCTGAGGTGTAAAAGGCACAAGGAATACCCGGGGTGTGTGTGTGGTTTTCTATAGCCGCCCAGGGGCTGCTCCTCTTGGTTCCTCTTGGTGCTGTTGCAAGGAAATGGTTGGTGGCTCTTCCAATGCCGCTTGCTCCAAAGGTTGCATTCCTCTGAAAAAAAAACCCCCATCTGTAAATATATTGCAATGGGTCTGTCCCCTTTCTGGGAAGAATGAGTTATGTTTTCGGGGCTGTGGACGCTAACATTGCCATCCATTTCATCTGGTAAACGATGTGTGATGCAAGTCGTGTATTCATCGCCTTTTGTTACCAATTCGATAACATTCTCCCTGTTTCTCATATATATTATCTGGATAATCGGGACTTGGCTTTTTTTTTTACTGGCCACATAGGTGCCATCTGTAACGTGTGGATTATCTGTTTTGCAGAAAGTCCTTCCATAGAGCAAACATGCATCGAACAACCAGGATCAAAATAACCGAGCTAAACCCTCATCTAATGTGTGTGCTTTGTGGCGGATACTTCATTGATGCAACAACCATAATTGAGTGTCTACATTCCTGTAAGTAAGGCTGGTGTTTCCTCCTTAGCTCCCTCTGCTTACACTATCACGCGAACAGCAGAAATGGATACAACACGTCTTGTTGGGCTTGTTAAATATACCATTTACATCCATGCTACTAGGTAACTAGTATGCCTGCCTGCACATTGTCACATTATCACACGGTAATATATCACCGCGTTGTAGTCTTTGTCTTGCTCTTGTTAGAACGATTACTTGGTGTACGTTGTATCCTGTGCTTTGTCACGTTCCTTATGATTTTGGCAAAGACTACGTTGACTAGTTTTATTTATTTTTTATTTTTCTATGTTCTAGTTTGTAAAACCTGCATTGTTCGTTATTTGGAGACAAGCAAGTATTGTCCTATCTGTGATGTCCAAGTACACAAAACCAGACCACTGCTCAATATAAGGTAGGTGCTGCCTGCTCTCAACTGCTTCTTGCTATTGTGTTGAGCTTATGATCCAATTTCTATAGACAAAGTGTTCTTTGCCCGTTACTGTTTTATGCTTTTCATTTGTTGTAGCCATGTCTGGAATCTGTTGATTTACATGATGATTTGTTTCAGCTTCTCATAATTTCCTATGATGTGTATAATAGAGCCTATAGTTATATTAATGCAACTATTCTTGGTGTTAAGTCTCTACAAATCCATCCAGATTAAAATTGCAATATCTTGTGTAGCTTGTTCAGCTGTGTGTGTGTTTTTTCAGCTGTAAAAAAATAAAATTACTAATTCCTGTTGTGTTCACTTTACTCTCTTTTCTATTTGGTTTTCAGGGCAGATAAAACTCTTCAAGATATAGTGTACAAGCTTGTGCCAGGACTATTTAAAAGTATGTATCAAATATCGATTTGCAGTTTTACAAATGGCATTCATAGAGACATCCTAACGCCCATATCTTCCTTGCAGATGAAATGAAACGAAGAAGAGATTTTTATGCAACTCATCCTTCTGCTGATGGTAAATACCAGCCTTTCACCCATTCAGAAACTAAATATATAACACTTCTTAAACACGTGTAACTTATTGTTTCCAAAGGAATTAAAATGATATATACAGATCAAGACTCACACTGAGTAGTACCCTATATGCGTTTTTACAGAGTAGTTGGGCTCAGCTCAGCTTTTAATTGAATATATCACTCCTATGTGCTTCATATTTATACATATTCAAGAGACTCTAAATATATACGTTTAGTGCAAAGAAAGGGGGCTATTCACTTTATTCTTGCACCAGTGTTGTTCCAATCTTGCAGTGAGAAGATGTTAATGAACGGCCCCCACTGTCTCCCCAACCCCCTCCCACCCCCAACATTTTTTTTACTTTTTTTTTTTAACATTAGGGTCAAATGGCTCTAATGAAGACAGAGGAGAAGTTGCAGATGAAGACAAAAGAATTATAACAGATGATGAGATCATAAGCTTATCCATCGAATTCTTTGACAAGAATAGGCAAGTTTTCTGAATCTTCCAGTATTGGAGGCATACTTAAAATAATTTATACATTTATTAGTGATCCTAATTTCTTCAATTTTGTTTTGGTAGGTTGGATCAGAAGGGGAACAAAGAAAAAGAGAAATCAAAGGAAGAGGTAAGTAATTATTTAACAATAATATTACTTTAATGTTTTGACATAAAGTGAAATAAACCTGATAGGCAAAACAGTGCCTTGTTGGTGTGTGTCTGTTAACAAGTGGGAACTATGGGGGACATTTTATGGGTTGTCACTTAGATAAATACTTTTTCAGTTCGTTTTTTTTTTTTTTTTTTTAACTATAAAACCGGTCTATTTACCAAACAGAACTCTGTTTTAAATGGAGATCCACGACTTTATTTGGTGCAGAATTTAAGACAGTGGAAATATATTGCACAGATTTCAATTGAGTTGTTTGTTATACAAAAGATTATCAGTTTATGCTAATATATATGTGTACAAAATACAGTATATTTATTTCAGTGGGCGTATGAGGGTCCATCATGTAAATCTATCACGTGGAGGATTACTGATCACAAGGATCACTTGTTTCCTTTTGGTTTGTTTGAAGTTGCTTCAAGTGTTGACGAGCAGTTCACAGCCCACCTTCAGGAACTGGGGACTTTTTTTTTGTCATAAATCAATTTTGCATTCAATATAAGTATATATGTACATACATTTCGAAACAAAGTCATTGATTGCTAAACTTTTGGATGTTAAACTTGTTGACATATAATTATTGTGTATTGATGTATCAGTGCTATATTAGCCATTACCAAGTAAGTTAAGGTGATGGTTATGTCTGTTGGTCTGTCTTTACCAAGATCATTATCTAATGTGAACAACACACTCCCTGCACCTTCCCCCTTATTGTAATCATCTTTTACCACCTCAAAATCAACTTGTCTCAAGCAGCATCAGAGCCAATTTGAAACCATTTAGGTTGTTGATTTAAAACATTGTTACTCTTGTGGTTCTCCTGAGCGGCTGAAACTTTTCATAATACTGTACATATTCTCCTCAGTTCTTAGCAGTTGCTTTTTATATGAAAGCAAAATGCCCCAAGTTAGGTTCAAGGGAGCACATGAATGAAGGATTTGTTCAAATTGTATATATTTTTTCTTTTGGATACGTGCTCCAACTCTAGCTAAAGATTATAGTGCTAGTTTTTAGAGACTGCTGCTTTATTTCTTTATATCCTGGTTCAACTGTGTCCCATTTTGTTTCCATATTCAGGCGAATGATAAAAGATATTTGCGCTGTCCTGCAGCAATGACCGTGATGCATCTAAGAAAGTTTCTCAGGAGTAAGATGGACATACCCAGTAACTTTCAGGTACGTTTTCATTCGAGGCAGTATGTGGTACAAAAAAGAACTGAGAATGAGAAATGCAGTGATCTTTTTTTGTGTGTAATTAAACTGGTGTATGTAAAATATTTGGAGGCGAGGCTAATTGGAACAGATCAAAAGTTAATCTTAAAACACGATGAAGAAACTGACTACAATGATCTAGTCCTTGCTGAAATAGAAAGGGTGTTTTAATATGCATAAAGGCTGCCTGTTGATACAAATCTGGAGAGAGGAAGTTTTCAGTACAGGTTCTAGCCCTGCCTAGATCTTATCTTGCAGCCTGTAATTTGTGTACAATTAAGTCACTTACAAAAAATATTCTGAGTGAAGTATTGTTCAGATTGCTATTAATGGCAAATATTAGAAAGCATGTGGCAAGTTTTTTCACAGATGTTGTATTTATAACCATGTTGCTGTTGTGCCATGTCCCTCCCCCTTTTCTCTTTTGTATCTTTCAATCCCCCCTCCCCAATGGTATCTGCATATTTCAAAACTCTGTAATGTTATCTATTCTATTGCATTACAAAATAAATAAAAATACAAAGTTGAAAAAAAGCAATAGAAAAGGGAATTCCCTGGCAATGAATGATACAAATGATTTGCTTTGCAAGTTGTTTTTGAGCATTTGGAAAGGTAAATGCAGAACATATTACTTTTATGTCATCTGTCTATTCTTATATCATTCCTAGATCGATGTTATGTATGAAGAGGAGCCTCTAAAGGACTATTATACATTAATGGATATTGCCTACATCTATACCTGGAGAAGGGTAAATATCGATCATTGGGATGCCTTACTTTATTGGGTGGTGTATGTCCTTGAAAAATAATGGCCTTTTTTATTTCCATTGCAGAATGGTCCTCTTCCCCTGAAGTACCGAGTGCGACCCACGTGTAAAAGAATGCGGATAAGCCACCCTGCCGACAGGATAAATAACACTAGTGGGGAGATGGAAAGTGACTCTGGCAGTGAGAAAGCGGCCAGCCCAACCGGGGGGATGCCTTCAACTTCATCTTGTATGCCAAGCCCTAGCACTCCAGTGCAATCCCCACACCCTCAATTCCCTCACATCTCCACCGCCATCAATGGAAACGGCTCCAACCCAAGCAGTAACCACCAGAATCCCTTCACCAACAGAGCAAGGAAGATGTCAGTAAATGGCTCCTCTGCCACTTCATCTGGATGAAAAAAAACCACGAAGGAATTACCGTTTGAAAGACAAACACACCCTGATTTATAGATTTCTTCATGCCATTTACAGCTTTATAGATGCTAATACATGTGACTTTTGTCCAAGTCGCTTACTTTGTAGTGACACCAGAACGTAGCCATGGAACTTGGACTTGGGGTGGTTTTGTTATTTGGAGGTTCAGTGAAACGGAAGACTTTTTTTTTTTTTTGTGTGTAAAGGATTATTTTCCGTTGAGTTGGGGAAGGAGAAAACAATGGAGAAATGAACCGGGATTATGGGAGAAATGCTGGAATATCCCCTGCCTTGAGGTTGGGTGTAACCACCATGGATATATTGTCATGTCCAGAGCGCCACTTCTTACAGTGTTTGTTCTTATGCTGTTTGTGGACCCTTAGAAAGCGTTTATTTTTTTCATCCTCTCAAATCCAAGTGCTTTATCATCTTAAAATCCAACGGGAAGGAAATATACATAGTCTTTCTATGTAGCCATTTCACTGTGAATAGTGATTTCTTGCGTGTTAGCCATTTTGATTCTTCTTCTATATATTTTTTTTTGCATTGTTTAATCTGTTGCTGCACAGAATCGATCAAAAGGAAAGTCAACGTTTCAGTTTTACAATCTCTCTCTCTGCCTAAAAAGCGGGTATTGCCGTTTATTTTAATGACTTGTTTAAATGATTCGCTTTTGTGAGAATCAGGTGGCATCATGCTTGTTGTACAATGCCATATTGGTATATGACATAACAGGAGACAGTATTGTATGATATATTTATAAATACTATAAAGAAAATATTGTGTTTTATGCACTCAGATATGGTTGTTAAATTTGTCAAAGTATATCCAGTTTGGCCCTTGCAGAAAGCACACGATTCACTCCCCCAGGCAGCCAGGACATCTTTTGATAAATGTACTGTATTAGGTTGTATTTGACATCAGAGAGGGTTCAAGGTAATCTTGTAGCAATTAGTCTTAAAGACTTTGAGCTGGTTCCCGAGCAATAATGGTACTTGCAATTAGATTTCTTTTTTTTTTACACCGTCTGAAATAACCAATACATGCGGGGGGAATTAAACCCTACTTCAATCCCGACGTTTTGTAGTCAAATATAATTCATAATATCACACTAGCATTTGTTTTATTAAGCCACTTACTAGTAGTGACGCTGTTCTTCTACATATACTGCTAAAATAATGTCATAGAAACTTGAAGGTTTCTCAAAATCTAGTTGTGGTGTGTTTGGGGGTTTTTTTTGTTGGCCCTATTAAAGTCCTGAATCTGCTCCGGAGATCTTGTGAACAAAAAGATGAGCAGGTCAGAGAAGACGGGGCCGCCACCCTGAACGGTTTTGAGTTTGTGCTTTGCCTTGGTCGAACTTTGTGTCCATCCCCCATATGCATCTGTGAGGAGGATTCTTCTCTAAAGCAAATCGTCATGTTTGTACGGAAAATTGTGGCTAATCATTTCATTGTCTCCACTCTGCAGAAGAAGCACAAAACTATTGCTTTGTCTTGCTTATAGTCATTAAATCATTACATTTGCATATAACTTGCCTGATTTGTTGTTCATATTTAACCCTCGTTTCTATGAAGACCCCAATCCCTCCATTCTTTCCCAAGTTGACTGACATTTTGTTAGACAGTAGACATTCATGTAGCAACTACAGCTGCGTATGTATGTGTGTATATACCCATTTAAAGGACAGTATGTTTAGTTAATACAGGCAGAAGATACCCAAGGAAATATCATGTCAGCTAAAATATGATGAGAAATAGGAGGTACTGATTTTTCATGTTAAGAGCAGTCATATCGGAAATCAATGTGCCAAATTATATACTAGGTAATGTATCACTGTCTCTTTTTGTAACATCTCCAACATACAATAGACTGCGTGCCTTATAGACCCACCTATCAACAACAAAGCCGTTGTTTGTTTATTTTGTTTAGTGGCTTTAGTGAGATTAATCTTGTGAGATCATTCTACCATGATTATTAATGTTTTTTTGATGTTTTGTCTCACTGTAATATATACTTTCAATACACAACATAAAAAAAATGCTTTGAAAACAGACGACTGTTTATAATTTCTGTACTGAAACTGTTGATAAAAAATTGTATTGGATGTCATGTGTAAGTGCCAGTGATTTTACAACATAAATGGTACCACAAGCCAGCACCTCATCTTTGCGTTTTACAATATTGGGGCCATGATATTGTGTGTGTGTGTGTGTGTGTGTGTGTGTGTGTGTGTGTGTGTCACATCAAATGCTATTACTGACAGAATAAACGTTATCGTTCCAGAGGGAATGTCACATTGTGTTTTCTGTAGGAAGGATTCATTGTAAAAATGTAGTAATCTGGTTTAAAAAAATGAATTAAGGTACGTGCTAATAACCATTACAATAAGGAGGTACTTTTTTTTTTAAATTATTTTTTACCTGACAATTATAAAAAGGTTATCAGATATATATTTTCAGTTAGGTTTTGAGACTACACAAGTATGTTACTCCTGTTTGGAGAGCATGCACTGAACAAACATTTTGTGGCCTCAAAGGCAAAGGCTTATCCACAAAGAGCTCTCATGTTAGTTCATGGAAGATTTCACAAACTGTAAAAAAAAAAAAAAAATCCAGATTTCCTCAGGACTAATACCTCCACCGTAACTCTTCACTGCCAGAATGCAAAGTGTCCCGGTGAATTATATTTGTTTACTTTCTCCTGTACATTGAAGACTGGTGGTATCTCCTTTCTACTGAAGTAAATCGTATATCAAATTGGGCATGTTTTGTTTTGTTTTTAAAAGTTATGTTTAACTAGATAAAGGCTAAAAGTTCCGAATCTATCACACACATACATACACACTTTTCTGTTAGCAACCTGTTATTAGGTATGTAATATACCATGGGAAATAGAATCAAGAAAAAAACGCGAAAGGTGGGTAAACCACAGAATATTACTGCTCATCATGGTTTATTAAGATTATTGCGCACGAACTGCTAATTATTTTCTGAGGTTAGTAGTTTGTATCATAATTAAGTCGTGAGTTGGATTGAATAAACATACTCCAGCTGGATTCGTGCATCTCTAGCAATAAAATGTGTACATCGTTTTTTTTTTTTAATTTGACTTCCTATGGATCAATACAAATATTCTATGGATCAATACAAATATGGGACACGTATCTGTCGTGTAAATTTACCATTTATGAACTTGATGAACATATGTCTTTTTTTCAACCTCCATCTACTATGTAACTCTCGTTTTTTCTCTGGGTTACATAGATCAGCCATCACAGTATGTTTTCACAATAAAACAATGAAGCTTAAGCTGTTAAATTGTTGAGGAAGAATCTGGTTCCCACGTAACCACAAGCAGGTTGCTCTTAGTTTGCTCTCAGTTGAATCATTGCTTGATAGTTGTATAAAGCTCTGAACCTCTAGCTGATTCACAAACAGCTTTTTTTACTTGCTTTCTAGAGACACTCCTAAGCAATTACTGCCAAACAAACTGTTCAACCACCCACTTAGTCACTCGTAATCCTTTAACCGAACATGTCATTATTAAATATTTGATCAAATAACCTTTTGTAGGATGTGTTAGTATCACTCCCATATCATGTGGTGTTAAAGTCCTTCTCTCTAGCACATGGTTTTGACTGAATTACACATTGGTCATGGTCACCTGATGCAGAGCAACTCAAATCATCATTTATCGAGGTATTGGTAAACTTGCAGGCAAAGTCTCTAAACTATCCCAATAATTTCAATGGGGCTTCTTTCACAATTCCCTTAATTGTTTTGCTTTTTGATTCCTTGAAGTGTGGTTTCCGTCTTAAAACGGTGTCGGAGAGCAATTATTTTTCAGTTGCTTTGCCTGTTTAGGACTGTCCTAAAACAAACAAAAAAAAATCCATCCTGAATCTTTATAGTATTGACTCAGCATGTGACTGGAGAAAAACAAAATCACGCTTGGGAAGCAGCTTCATGTCACTGAAAGCTCCTAACTAACTGCCCGTTTGCTGGACCTGCATACTGGTCCAACGCAAGGTTTCCTAAACCTGCCAACACAGAGCCACAGTTTTCTCCCAACCCCCATCTGTGCCGCTCAATGTAGTTACCCCTCTTACCACTATACCCTGCTGCCAATTGGAGAACGTACTGTTACTGGGAAGGTCTGCGTGTCCCCACTGTACGCTGTACAGAGATCTGATACAGTAATATCCCTTCAGTGGTGCCCACATCTCATAAAGAGCACATACTATCCAAAATACTAAGGTTTACACCGAGGTGTATTTCCTGTTTCCGCTGTTAATATGTGAAGCGTTTGCTTATATACAGTCTATTTTTTTTTGTACTAGAAGCGGATTTCCTCTCCATTATTAAGGACATTTTGCAAGACTCTCTATTGCCAATGTATTCAATGCATGTTATTCGTGCAAAGAGAGAGAGAGACACACACAGCTTTCTTTTTGCACATATCTGCTGAAAAGCAATTATTCAATTCAATCATTTGACACGAGGTGTTTGTTTTCTGGTCTAGCTAGATATATCATTTGCATAATTATAGCACCTTAATTTTTATCTATTGGCTTTTTAAAAATCAGAATCGCGTTTTTGTGTCCTTTGGAAACTGTACTTATGGGGAAACTGTGGAGAGAAATAACGCAAATCCCAGGGATATTCTGCAGTCAAAAGCGCAAGGTGTACAGGGAAATCGCACTGATCCACAAATAGTGCAACACCCTTAAAATAAACCTTGTAATAAACCCAGGGATAAGGACCTCGAAGGCAGACTATGGAAGACTTGATCGGATCCACGCTGAGGGGCTCCCATTACACCTGAAGAGAGTGGCTGCTAAAATGACATGGGAGCAATGTGGTTATTTAACTAATTATTATTGTTGTTTTTTTAAAGTGATATGTTCTTGATCTTTTGGGATGAGGTTTAAGATACCTCTGGGTCTATGTAAGTAACAAAGCAAAGATGGTGCAATTCTGGGACAAAAAGACAATGCTACGGATGTCTCTCAGAAATAAAATACTATAGCTTTGTTTGGGATTGTTTCTTTAATATACGTGGTTTAGATATTCTGCCCCACGTGCTTCTTCATACATAAATCTCCTCTGCTTTTGCTGGAAGTGCCAGCAGACATATCTTTAAGCATATGATTTTTTTTTTTACAATCCCTTTGTCATATTCTCCTCAGTTGTTTAAATGCTTGGAAAATGCCAAACAAACGTGCCATATTGTAGAGCTATGTTAAAGTGCGTGTGCACCCGTGTAACTAGTGGGACCGCTTCACTAACATTTCCTGCTGCCTGTCTGATCACTGCAATGATTTCCAAGGGCCATGTTACATTATATTCCAATATAGGCGACATATAGGGATCCTTCCTTTGAACCAAGGTAGCTGCTGCATTACGAATGATCACCTTGAATTGCTGTTAAATGCAACACATCCAGCGGTGACATTAATGGGCAATCTCATCATGAGAACTGGGGGGCGGGGGGGGGGATACATTAATTTAAAAAAAGCAGAGATAACCAGGGTACTGCTCCCCACTTTGCACCATAAGGCTGTGGTTTTGGGAAGCCTGCAGGTTGCAGTCTGCAGTAGCCATGTTGCGCTTGCGCACTGGGCGCATTGTGCTGCCCTGCCTTGCCACGGCAGTGGGTGTCCTGCCATGGGAAAGCGACCTTCCACCCACCCACCACAGATCAGGGGGTTGCGGCCATGTACATCCGTCCAGAGACCACTTCCTCTTCGCGACCCAGATAATTGCATGCACACAAATGTGTCACCTGTGCACAAAGTAGGCGCCTGAGCTGTGTCCCTGGGGCGGGCTCAGCAGCAACCTGATCCCAAGAGGGAGAGCATGTCATGGTCCCACCATCCAAATGGAGAGATACGGATTGGTATTTGCATTTTACCCGCAGCCACATTAATTAACCCGTTCACTGTCGCTGGGTCCTGCAGCAAGGATAACTCGTGGGGTGCAGGTACACAGCATCTTCACATATCCTGTGTATCTAGGCAAAGCTCTGTCCCCTTGTAATATAAGGGAAGGTCCCAAAGTGTCATAGGCACAGACATACAACACGTTTATTTAACGTCTGCGGGGCCTCAAACCCATTTCAATACGGTGCAGCTGCTTCTTCTTTTTAACGAAACAGTGTTATCATTACATTGCAGTATTTCCAGTGTCATGGTCTTCTTTCATCAAGACTGGCATTTATGTAGGGTGAGTTACTCTGCAATGGCAAGGTACAACCAAATTAATAACAATTATAATTAAAAAAATGTAACCCTGCTACAAGCTTACTCACAGTATATGTCCCTTTTAAAAAATATTCAAGGCTGTTATCACAAACCCGAATCTGAATAATGGCATCACAGTCAGACATATTTTAGCTGATTTATACATTATAATTCAAAAGCAGAACGGTGTTTCAACGTTGAGTTTTGTTGCTGTCAGATAAGTATTGCAGAAAATGCCTGTGGAGCTCTTGTAGAACTTTTTTATGTTGCTCAAATAAATGATATCACATCTGCAATGGATCCAGAGAAATCCAGGGAAAACAGTGAACGGTAATCTTCATGAACCATAGCACCGAGGAGCTGAAAAAAAGAGGATCCAGACCAAAACCAGAGCTGCTCTCAAGATTACAAAGTTATTTTCCAAAATTGTACCCAGAAACACATTAACTGAATAATGACGTTGACACGAAACACAGATAATAGTCTTACAATCTTCATCTTTTGAAGACTCGTGTATCATCTTTACTTTGAATACTATTTGAGCGTCAGGTCATTCCGAAACTATATAAACCTTGTGCATGAATGCACTCCTAAAATAAAATACAAGCATTGCAAGCAGTGTGCAGATCACAGCTCTGTGTATAAATGTGTTGTTTCTGTTGGCCGAGTGTTTTTAAGATCTTGTAGTAGACTGTACAAAGTCCTAAGTTTAATACAAACACATGTCTCTTGTTATTTGAAGGCACACATCTAATATGCAACCTTTCACTTTAAGCAACGAATCTAATTGTACAGCACCTGCCTGAGTGGAAAATACACGTCTTTGAGATCTGATAAAACATGGCAGAAAAGGTCAGAAAAAGGTGCAGTGAGAAAAACTGTAAAAACATATACTTGCATTTAATGTACTAGGCTTAGCATGTGTATCATTTAACGATGTGCAGCAAATCAAGACATAGGTACACTACCCATGTGCAGTAAATCTGGAGCATACTAACTATCTTCATTTATAGAACATACATTACATTATCTGGTTAACATGGTTTTAATAAACTTGCTTAAGGACCCAATCTAAAAACATGGTAAAAAAAAAAAAACACATTTATTTTTCATTTTAAGCAAGGGGCTTATCCCTATAAGAATAAACACGCAACCCTTCATAATATGTCATTGATCCATTTGCACAACTGCTAAACACAAGAATTAAATTCAGTGATTATTGTGCATATTATGTTATACTGCCATAGAAAAGTTTGCAGAAGGCCCAAAATAGGAAACTAGCAAACACATTTTGGTTGTAGACCAATACCTTATAAATTGCAGATTATTTTCTAAAACATGACAGCAAAGGTTGTAAAAAGGCCTAAGTGAGGAAAACAGCACAATCCTTTATTTTCATTTTTTTTTTTGCACATACAAAATATATTTGCAGCCGTTTACAAAGTGCAAGCATGCAGCTGCACACTATTATAAGCTTTTGGAAGTAAAAAAACATTGCATTAGACCAATATGTTGTGCTGATTCTTAATATATTAAGAAGAAGGAACAAGCACTAGATAATAGATCTACCAACGTTTCGGTCATGTATAGAGACCTTTATAAGGGCACTGCCAAGCCGCTCACCTCTTTGTCATTTCCTGCGAGGACATACGTCTGTATGACTCATGTATTCAAAAGGTCATAAAAAAAACACCATCGACGTTTATACTACATTATTTGGCAACGAATTAATTTTTTTCTACAAATGTCCAAAATGCAAAACCAAATAAATTCATGTTCGAAGTCAGATCAGTCAAATGCATTTTGTTGCATAAATGTGAAAACAAAACTGTCCTCAGACCCCTATGCGTTTGAGGCACCTGCAAATTATTGCAAAACCAACCTGTCCATTTCAATAGGATCAATACATTATTCATGCCGTTTATATGGAAACAACAAATATTCAGGGTTTTTTTGGCATCGAAATGGTACTATATTGTGTTACCTAAATTCATTTACAACTTAATTATAACAAAATATTGTATTTCTACTGAAGCGAGTTAACTAAACTACAAGTAAAAAATTGTTCTTCTAATATTTTAAAAGCAGGTCAATTTAAAAAAAAAAAGAAAAAAACCCCATGCATGCATTTTTTTATTGCTGAAATGTATGTTTAGCAGAATTCCCCAGCAATGCATTGATTCATCCCGTGTATCTTGTTATGAAAATATATTTTAAAATAATAGTAAGATTTTTGTGTGACTCTAAGAGAACAATCAGTGTGCAATCCATGGGATGCTGGAGGAAGCTGCCTCTGATGGGTAACCCTGCGACAGGAGCCCGCACATAATGCACTCTTAATCGTGATGTGTATTCCTAATCCTCTCCCTGGCAGAGGTGAGGGCAATGCGTGACTGCGTAACCCCGGGCAGGCAGCAGGGAAGAGGTTAATAGGGTTAGTGTATGCAGTGTATTGCTGCACAGCACGCAGCAGTCTCCCTGGGAAGTGTATGTGCTTCTCTGCTAGTCTCCTAGACATTTGTTTATTGGCAGTGTGTAAACAGGGCAAGGTTTCTTCCCCCCACCCCCCTCCTCCCTCTCCCTGCAGCCCCAGAAGTACTTGCTTCCCCTCCTCCTCCCTCTCCCTGCAGCCCTGGCAGTACTTGCTGCCCCCTCCTCCCTCTCCCTGCAGCCCTGTCACTGCTTTCTCCCCCCCCCCCCCGCCTCCTCCCTCTCCCTTCAGCACTGTCACTGCTTTCTCCCCCCCCCCCCCCGCCTCCTCCCTCTCCCTGCAGCCCTGTCACTGCTTGCCCCCCTCCTCCCTCTCCCTGCAGCCCTATCACTGTTCCCCCTCCCCCTCCCCCTCTCCCTGCAGCCGTCACTGCTCCCCCTCTCCCTGCAGCCCTGTCACTGCTCTCCCTCTCCCTCCAGCCCTGTCAGTGCTTGCTCCCCCTCCTCCCTCTCCCTGCAGCCCTGTCACTGCTTTCTCCCCCCCTCCCTCTCCCTGCAGCCCTGTCACTGCTTGATCCCCCTCCTCCCTCTCCCTGCAGCCCTGTCACTGCTTGCCCCCCTCCCCCTCTCCCTGCAGCCCTGTCACTGCTCCCCCCTCTCCCTCCAGCCCTGTCACTGCTCCCCCTCTCCCTGCAGCCCTGTCACTGCTCCCCCTCTCTCTCTCTCTCTCCCTGCAGCCCTGTCACTGCTCCCCCTCTCCCTCTCCCTGCAGCCCTGTCACTGCTCCCCTTCTCCCTCCAGCCCAGTCACTGCTTGCTCCCCCTCTTCCTGCAGCCCTGTCACTGCTTGCTGCCCCCTCCTCCCTCTAGCCCTGTCACTGCTTGCTGCCCCCCTCCTCCCTCTCCCTGCAGCACTGTCAGTGCTTGCTCCCCCTCCTCCCTCTCCCTGCAGCCCTGTCACTGCTTGCTGCCCCCTCCTCCCTCTCCCTGCAGCCCTGTCACTGCTTGCCCCCTCTCCCTCCAGCCCTGTCACTGCTCCATCTTCCTCTCTCCCTGCAGCCCTGTCATTGCTCCCCCTCTCCTTCTCCCTGCAGCCCTCTCACTGCTTGCTCCCCTTCCCTCCAGCCCTGCCAGTGCTTGCTCCCCCTCCTCCTTCTCCTGCAGCCCTCTCACTGCTTGCTCCCCCTCCCTCCAGCCCTGTCACTGCTTGCTCCCCCTCTCACTGCTTGCTCCCCCTCCTCCTTCTCCCTGCAGCCCTGTCACTGCTTGCTGCCCCCTCCTCCTTCTCCCTGCAGCCCTGTCACTGCTTGCCCCCTCCTCCCTCTCCCTGCAGCCCTGTCACTGCTTGCCCCCTCCTCCCTCTCCCTGCAGCCCTGTCACTGCTTGTCCCCTCCTCCCTCTCCCTGCAGCACTGTCACTGCTTGCCCCCTCCTCCCTCTCCCTGCAGCCCTGTCACTGCTTGCTCCCCCTCCTGCTTCTCCCTGCAGCCCTGTCACTGCTTGCTCCCCCTCCTGCTTCTCCCTGCAGCCCTGTCACTGCTCCCCCCTCCTTGCACTGCACAGCAGTTCTGGCCTTTGAAGGGAAGCAAACACTCCAAGCTCTGAGCTCTCAGGCGCTGTGGTGGCTCACACGGGCCCCACGGACAGATCGAGTTTCACTTTCAGAAGTGCTGCTGCTGGCATGTTTAAGGAGGCGGTGGACAAGGGGCTTTGACAGTCCATGGAAAGCAAACATTGCACAGTCTAGCACACTCACAATAGCACCTTCGCCCTGTCCTGCATCCATCGCTCGATGCATTGCCTTTATTGTGTATATAATGTCATTTTATTTCAATGCATGAGAGGGTTACCCCCCCCCCTCCTCCTCCTCCCCCCGTCCCATTCCGTGGCAGCTGCCAGCAGGCTCTCCCTGCCCAGTGCAATCCGCCCGCGGACCTTTACCCGCCCTTTTCTATGTGAGCTGCTACTCAGCTGATTCGTTGCCAATAGCAACAGGACGGCGCGGTGTTCTGCTGCCAGCTCCACTGCTCCTCCAGTGCGCGAGGCCCCGGGCTGCAGCTCTGCACCCACCCAGCCAGCACGCGCACACACATATACACACACACCCGCACTCACACACTCACTCACACACTCACTCACACACACACACACACACACACAAACTCTCAAACTCTCAAACTCTTACACACCCACACCCACACACACACACACACACACACACACACACACACACACACACACACACACTCACAAACTCTCAAACTCTTACACGCACACACCCTCACTGACACACACTTACTCTCACACACATACACACACACGCTCTCACACACTCACACCCCCTCACACACAAACAAACACACACACCTACACATTTTTACACACACTCACATACTAACTCTCACACAGACACCCTCACTCGCACACACTCACACACACTCGCTCACACACTTGCACACACTCACATACACTCACATACATACTCACACACACACACACACACACACACACACACACGACACTTACACACAGACTCACACGCTCAAACACACATAATCACACACTCACACATACTCACACACACACTATCACAGTCACACACAAACACAAAACACCTCCTTGCACACTGCACTGGGAATGTGTGGGAGAAGTGCGTAACATAGTAACGCGCATGGTAAATGCCTCGGGGTTTCTAGCCGGTCCTGTCTGTTCAACCTGTCACTTACGCTAAATATACACATTTATTACATTATTTCCAGCAAATATAGTTATTCAACCATACATATGTTACAAGAGATGGACATATTAGTAGATAGATAATAGATGATATATACATGGTCGATAATTAATAGGAGAGAGAGAGAGAGAGAGAGAGAGAGAGAGAGAGAGAGAGAGAGAGAGAGAGAGAGAGAGAGAGAGAGAGAGAGAGAGAGAGAGAGAGAGAGAGAGAGAGAAGAGAGAGAGGAGGAGAGAGAGAGAGAGAGAGAGAGAGAGAGGAGAGAGAGAGAGAGAGAGAGAGAGAATAATTACATAGAAATATATGTTATTGGAAGGAACCTAAAGGAATCAGCTATTTATACCAGATTATATACACAGCTATCTGTTAATCTGTTAGTGATCTACTGTCACTTTCCTGTGCTCTAATAAAATGATAATACAGTTTGATAATAACAGAGAAAACACAAACTTAGCACAGGAGGGTATGTGTGATTCTGTGGGGGTGTATGTCCTGTTATCTGTCAAAGTCCCAGGTATATATCACGGCATCCCAGGTATATATCATGAAGTCCCAGGTATATATCACGTGTCCCAGGTATATATCATGACGTCCCATGTATATATCACGTGTCCCAGGTATATATCACGTGTCCCAGGTATATATCAAGTGTCCCAGGTATATATCACGTGTCCCAGGTATATCACGTGTCCCAGGTATATATCACAAGTCCCAGGTATATGTCACATGTCCCAGGTATATATCACGTGTCCCAGGTATATATCATAAGTCCCAGGTATATATCACGAAGTCCCAGGTATATATCATGAAGTCCCAGGTATATATCACGACCCAGGTACATATCACGACATCCCAGGTATATATCACGAAGTCCCAGGTATATATCATGAAGTCCCAGGTATATCTTACGATGTCCCTGGTATATATCACAAAGTCCCAGGAATACATCACAAAGTCCCAGGTATATATCATGTGTCCCAGGTATATATCACATGTCCCAGGTATATATCACGTGTCCCAGGTATATATCACGTGTCCCAGGTATATATCATGTGTCCCAGGTATATATCACGTGTCCCAGGTATATATCACGCGTCCCAGGTATATATCACAAGTCCCAGGTATATGTCAGGTGTCCCAGGTATATATCACGTGTCCTAGGTATATATCACAAGTCCCAGGTATAGATCACGACGTCCCAGGTATATATCACAACGTCCCTGGTATATATCACAAAGTCCCTGGTATATATCACGAAGTTCCAGGTATATATCACGTAGACCCAGGTATATATCATGTGTCCCAGGTATATATCACAAGTCCCAGGTATATATCACAACGTCCCAGGTATATATCATGTGTCCCAGGTATATATCACGACGTCCCATGTATATATCATGAAGTCCCAGGTATATATCACATGTCCCTGGTATATATCACGAATTCCCAGGTATATATCATGTGTCCCAGGTATATATCACAAGTCCCAGGTATATATCACGAAGACACAGGTATATATCATGTGTCCCAGGTATATAGCAAGTGTCCCTGGTATATATCACGAAGTCCCAGGTATATATCACGAAGACCCAGGTATATATCATGTGTACCAGGTATATATCACGACGTCCCATGTATATATCATGAAGTCCCAGGTATATATCACATGTCCCAGGTATATATCACGGAGTCTCCAGGTATATATCACGAAGTCCCAGGTATATTTTCAGACTGTATCCCCGTCTTGCATGATATAAATCAGGGGTGTGTTATTGCATGGGCGATGTCCTTTCCACTTCATTAATGACAGTGTAACATATGGGAAGATGTGCACACTGATAATGGCTTATACATATCCAGATGCTCTCAGCTGTATGTTTTGATGCTCTCGGTGAGTGCTGAGGTGTCAATCTGGGGAGATTTAGCAACATCTCCCAGTTGAAAAACTGGGGCAAAGAAGTGCCAGATTTAACAGAAAAATACCAGCAGAGGCAATAAGTCTGAGAATATTTTTTCCTCCACGTTTTACATTCAGGAGACTTTGATATATAACCAGCACTGACTTTTTTATGCAACACAAGGAACCTAATTTAGCACAAAAATAACTTTTTCTCCCTACTCCCCTCAAACTGTGCTGGGGCTGGTGTGTGTGTGTGTCTGTGTGTGTGTGTCTGTGTCTGTGTGTGTGTGTGTGTGTGTGTGTGTGTGTGTGTGTCTGTGTGTTATACATGATGTTCTAATCGTTTCATCATGTCACATACAGTCCAAGTAAATTTTAAAGCTACAGTCAAGCACTATATATATATATATATATATATATATATATATATATATATATATATATATATATATATATATATATATATATATATATAAATATATATATATATATATATATTGTCTTCAAAAAATCAAGAAGCTGCTTCTTTATTTCGTAAAGTCATTGACTATAAAGTGACTAGTCTGACTTACTTTTCATTTTTTGGTGTGCTTGACTGTAACTTTAATATATGATAGGTGTATCTCAACCAGGAATGTATAGTCTTTAGCAGCCTTTACACTGCCTTATGTATATGGTCATCTCATTTTGCTAGCTTTGGACTTCCTGTTTCTACATACAGTCCAAGGACATTCATTGTAGAGACAGACACATGATAGATTTTATGTGCTAATATTAATTTATTTGTTTTGTACTATCATTTTATGGTTAGAAAAATAAGCAGCTCCACCTCGTTCAGCAATGATGTTAGTTAAAGCAAACTAAATACATGTTAAACCGGAAATATCAGTGACAACTGGACACAATATTAACACGATTTTACTAGTTCCATGGGGATTAAGGAAACATAAAGGATAACATTGTATTTAGATGCTACTCAAGTATCTTGATACATTAGAGGTACTTAGTATTTAAAACATGTAACGTCTGTAATACAGAACATGTATAAATGACTAGAAACATATTTTATTCCTGAAGGGACCAACTATTCTTAGCCAGATAAACCATCCCTTTATATATTAGTATAAACAGGTAGTAAATTCAAATAATTTATTTGGTAAAATTTTTATGTTTTTATCTAATTGGAACAACGTCTCCTAATATGATTACAAAACAAGTTGAATTTGGTGTGCTGAAAGTGAATCATTCTACAAAATAAGTTTTCCGATCTAACATGGTCAATGCATAGGCACTTTGATTTCTATTCCGGACACAATATCTGGTATATGCTTAAAATACGTTTCTCTAAATACAACAGTTGCAACATGTAAGTAATTACATTGAAGTTTCAAACGTTGGGTTCGGGTAGTTAAAAAACAAACACATTAATTATTATAATAGCAGTACTTTAGATCTGCACTTAAACATTATACATCTTATGGACAGCCCAAAAGTCCACGTCTGCTGTTATGTTCTTTTTAAATGAAATTTGACAGAGGTAGAACTTGGTCTATGGAGCTATGTATCTAACTGTATATATATATTCATGATAGACAGATCATGAATCATTATGAATAGTCTATATATATTATTTTTCTATTTTTCTAGATAATATTTCAGCCGTGTCTCATAGTTTTTTAACAGTTGATGTATACATAATCATATATATTTACATCTCTGTGAATAAATATTTCAGGATCCCCTGTGTTTCTTCTTCAAGGGTTACAGACTTCAGACTTTTATAAGCATCAGTATTCAAATATTTCAATTACACCAATAACTAGTTGTTTTGAATGCAGTATAATGTATAGGCACTGTACTTTTAAATACAATTAGCCTGTAAGCTTAATTAAAAAAAGGATTGCTTAATGTAACTAAAATGAAAGTTTAAAGCATAATAAAGCCCTCGTGTGTAACAGTTCCAAAAAGGTCTGGATTTTTTTCAGTATGAATTTTGAAACAAAATAGTTCCTCCCCATCTAACACTTTATTTTAAATATCTGTAACAGGTAAATAAAACAAACTGGGCGACTGCCAAAATGTTGGAGGAACTTAGAACAACTAAAGTCCCACCGATGAACGACCTGAACTGTTTTCTAAACTAGTTTTATTGCCATACAAAAAGTATGCGTGCTAGGTAGCACTCCACAACCAAATCCGTATGGAAAGTAAATGATATGGTGCATGGGAACAAGGGGTAAAGCAAGTCAGTAATATATACAGGGGTTCCCAGCACACAATTGTGTGTGTGTTGTGTGCTGGGGACCCCTGTATATATTACTATTTTTTTGTCATTTTCTATCTAAGTTTCTTATAACACATACAACTCATTATTTGGCTGCTAGATGGACAACTCCTGCATTTTTGTCCATTTAATAGGTGATACTAGATTTTTATACCCTTTTTAATTAAAAGGCAAATTTAAAGTAATTTACTTATATTACTAAAGAACCTCCATATTGTGAATTTTCTTGTTGGATCTTTTGCACATTGCTAGTTTTCATTAGTTTATAGATCCAAATATATCTGTTACACCAATATTATATTTAGAATGTAAAGTTTGATACCTCAAATGTCTAGCTCAAGAAACTATTATACAAATACTTTTTTTCCTACCTACCAATTAGATTGTAAGCTCTTCAGAGCAGGGACTCCTTTGCCTAAATGTTACTTTTATGTGTGAAGCACTTCTTCCCATGATGTGTTATTTGTATTATTTGTTATTTATATGATTGTCAAGTGTATTACTGCTGTGAAGCGCTATGTACATTAATGGCGCTATATAAATAAAGACATACATACATACATACATACATACATACATACATACATACATACAGTATGCAAATTAACTCACTGATTGTGTGCTGTAAATTCACATTAAACTGTGTGTTTGTAAGGCCTAAAAAATCCTAAAATTCAGAAAATAAAATGTACCATTTATATGCTTAAGAAATGTTAGTTCACCCACATATTTGTGTGTTCAAATAATATGTTTCATTTGGGCCTAACCCCAGTTATTTAAATCCTATATTACACCTCACTGCTTGCAATGTAGAATGTTTTTGCTCATGGATATAAACATAGTTATTTAAACACAATTATTTTTGATTCATGAGAAAAAGTTTGTGTTATTGTGAAGAATAAAAATACTTGAATACGTTTTTGTTCAACTTTAACAGTTTAAAACCAGACATTAAAGTTGCCATCATGCTAATTTGATTACAATTCATATGTTTGTTAGAGAAATCAGAAAGTAAACATGATATATATATATATATATATATATATATATATAATCATGTTTAGTTTCTGATTACTTTCTGATTTTACTTTCTGATTTCTCTATATACTGAGAATGTGGAAGTTGTAATTGTAAATTGATTCAAACAGACACAATTGCAGAAAAAGATAACACAGAAGGTACACGAATTAGGGAACGGAGAACACTGAACATTGTAGTAATTGATACGTGTAAATTGTTTTACTATAACCATAATCCTCCCACACACACGTGCAGTCGGATATCATTTCACCGCTGTCATTTGCAGTATGGACAGTCTGACAAGATCACCAAGACATATAGGGTCTATACATGGACCTCTCCCAAATGTAAAACGTGGGCAGAAATGATGCAAAATTAAGTGCATCAAATGAATCAAAGGGGGGGGGGGTGTGGGTGGGATTTTATCCCCTTGATAAACATGGTACCTGCAGCAGTTTTACATCTTCTGACAACCCCCTGAAGTGTAGAAGATAACAGACATTATAAGCAGGTCCCCTTACTTGTGCTTCTATCCCAGTTATTTTAATGTATGGCATAGAACAACATGTCAAATGGTTAAGGCTGCATCGGCCCATGTGGGTTTAATGAGACGGTAATGGCCAATGCATAACCTGCGGCTGTGCTGTGTAGTCCAAGTTTAAGATACACACTGCAGAGGAACCCCCGAGTTCCCTATTCATATTCATAGAACAAACAAGGCACAGAAACCTATTGTGTGCAGTATTGGCAGGTCAGATGGATGAGGCTCACACATGCGCGCATGGGCTGGGAGCCACTGCCTGCAGCAGTGCTGCTAACACCAGCACTTACACTCTCCTTATAACTCCCAACACAGCCAACTCCTTCACCATGGCAGATCCACTCATGTTACTTTTATGTATTGTCCTAAAAGGCTAACACTGACTCGGAGGGGGAGAAACTGAATGCATTGTCTTATAATAAACACAAGAGAGAGGTTGCCTAGCACTTCTGTCTTTCTGATAGACATACAGTGTATGCATGTGTTACATGTGTATCATTGTGTTGTAACAACAACAGAAAATCACACTTAAACGTTGGGCAGGTATAGTCTCAGACCACACATTCCAACTACAATTGGGTTTGGTTGAGATCAACCACAAACTATATAGGATTCATGTAAATCTATTACAAAGTATCTCAACTTCAAAAAAAGAACCAATACAGAACCAGTACAGACCACCGAAGGTCTCCTAAATCCTTGTAACAAATTTCAGCCTGAAAAAATACCGTGTATAATAATATCAAAGACCAGAGTAAATCACAACAGGATAAACTTAATTAAGTACTTTTGTGTCAATGCCTTCGTGTGCCTTCTGGCAAAGAAAATGGTAAAGTTATTTATTAAAAATAAATAATAATAATGTTCAAGGAAAGTAATACACATCTCATTCAAAAGACTTTGGGAAATATACATCATATTTTCTCCAAAACAAACTACGTGTCCGGAGTAAGACACATTGGTGTTAGGGGGCCAGGTGTCTCTCTGATGCTGTGCGTGCGGTTGAGCTTTTCTAGGGAGTTGTCTAGATGTGCAGAACATGCAAAGCATCCTCCTGATTTCACAGCCTCAAGTGGATCTGAACATTTTGTTTGCTTTTTTTGTGGTTTAACACACGTTTGTCTAGCAAAACGGATCGTGTTTTTTTTGTAAGAAGTTGCAGTTTCTCTTTGCAGTATTTGTTTAATGCTGCTTTTAAAACGTCAGCTGATTTTCAATCAATTTTCTTCAGAGAGTTGGAAGGCGAAAATTCACAAGTGCCTCAGCAATGAAACACTATTATTAGTATTATTATTCGTAGTAGTAGTAGTAGTAAATGCTCCTAGCAACATTTGTTTAAAAAAATAAATAAAAAAAATAGGGCCTGATGATCTTGAACCTGAACTTGGTGGAAAAAAAATGTGTACAGTATGTATGAGTGTGTGACACACACACACACACACTGCACAAAAGGAGGTGCATGAGTTAAAACGTTTCACTCCACTTTTGCATTTAGCTAAAAACAATACTTTGTCCACACGACTTTTAAATCATACATACAGTATGCTTGTAGGTAGTAGCTAATACAAAACTGGAGTGAAGCCCTTATTGCACCAAACCTCTTTACTTGCACCAAATGAAAGTTGCCCCGGGTCTGTTGCACAGAGCATCCCTAGAGGGCTCCCCTCTCCCCGGCTGTGTGTGATCACTTCCCCAGCTGGCAGAGCTCAGCGCACCCTCTTCCTGTCTCCTTGCTTCTGCTGCTGCGGCGGCTCCACTCTGTCTTTCCTCTCTCTCCTCTCACCAGACACCGCTTCTAGTACAGCATGATCCGAGGTACCGAGACCAGGGGTCCCAACACGTGATGTAATGATGGGTATAGGTCTGAACTGGTGGGTATAGGTCTGAACTGGTGGGTATAGGTCTGAACTGGAAGTGTAAAGCTGCATTTGAGGCTCTGGGGTCATTTGCAGTGACACTGACTTTGAGTGGGGATTCAAGATGAATAACTCTGAGTTGGCACTTGGCAGGCCTAATCCTCACTGATTTCGGAGGATTGTACTCAATATGCTGTGAGCTGCTTTCCCAGTGTTGGAGAACATTTTCATCCTATTCTTTTGAATAGAGCAGATCTCTTCTACAGCCCTTGGAAGCAGCCACACAGCATATTGTTCAGGGGCCTAAATATATGCTTCTTGCCTGACACATTGCAGTTTGTATAACTATATTCCTCTCCCCTGTCTTCCTGCTGCCCTCTTCTTCATACCTTGAAATAAACATTCTGGAGTCTATGTACCATCCCTTAAATATTAGCTCAAACTGATTATTTTGTCGCCAATTGCTCTATGATATATTTGCGATAGGCAGTGTCTATATACTATAATTCTGTGCGCTTGTTTCCTGTATGTCTGTGCTGGTCTGCGATATTAGGGATTTATGGACCAAGTGGGAGCAGATTAGGACACAGTTACATTTGCATGTTGGCTCACGTATGGCAACAAGATGTATGAAGAAATGTTTTACTTTTGGTGAAGGTTTTCTGCATTGGTTTCCTCCGTCACCTTAAACGTGGCATAGGAACGTTTTCCGCCCAAAGCACCGAAATGTGCCAAATTCATCAGTATGTATGTATGTATGTATATCTTTGAGTACCAGCAGAGAAAAAGAAAAAGGGTCCCTATAAGAGCATTCAAGCAAAGGTGATATATAAATTGATTTAGGGTTAGGCTAAACCTAATATAAATCAATTTATATATCACCTTTGCTTGAGTGCTCTTATAGGGACCCTTTTTCTTTTTCTCTGCTGGTACTCATTTATACTTGTCCCTAGCATCGTCATTAGGCTGTCATTTTTATCAGTGTACCTACTTTTGATTTGAGCAATTTTGTATTATTTATCTAGTTAGTCGCAGGCTTTAATTGTGTTGTTTTCAGTATGTATATCTTTATGTATATAGCGCCATTAATGTACATAGCGCTTCACAGCAGTAATACACGTGACAATCTTATAAATAAATAGTTCAAATACCACATAATGGGAAGAAGTGCTTCAGACATAAAAGTAACACTTAGGAAAAGGAGTCCCTGCCCCGAAGAGCTCAGAATCTAATTAGTGAGTAGGGAGAACGTACAGAGACAGCAGGAAGGTGTTCTGGTAAGTGCGTCTGCAAGCGGTCACGGTCCATGTATGAGGTGTATAGTATCAGTCACAGAGCTACTCATATAAATACACTTCACACATGTGGCTTGAAATCCACCAAGAAAATAATTATTATTTTAGATGCAAATTCTTCAACGCAGTCCCACTTCATCATACAAATCTGGGGGTATATGTATCAAATAAAAAATGGTACAATTCAGGGGCAAAATAATTGCACCAGAAAAAGAAATCTTATTGATATATATAGTGAAGAGTTGTACCACTTTTACTTTGATACATATAGTCCTAAATCTTCATATTTACCCCCTCTTGTCTACTCTCAGCTTCCCCTCTAGACTGGCTGTTTACACCTACTTTTTATTTGCCTCTGCCTCTCCCTTCTGAGGTGCTCTTGCCCCCAGATTCACCCCCTGCTTCCTGCTGCCCTCCCCTTGCATGCTCTTCTGGATGTTCTATGTTGTGCTTAGATGTCAAGGTCAAACGCAGTGACATTGGATTGGACATTGGACAACAAATTACCCCATTCACGGGTTAACCGGCATCAAAGGGGCGAGACTCGGTGAGTCTATGGAGCAATTAACGCGGTGAGTGTTTTAAAAGAAAATTCACTTGACAGGCCTTCCTACATCTCTGTCGGCCCCTTTAATGCCCTCAATTTCCCCTTCTCTCTGTTGGCCCTCGGGTGCCCCCTCATTACCCCCCCTCCCTCCCGCTTCCCCCTCTCCTCCTCCTCCCTCCCCCTGTCTGCATCTGTTTCCCTTCCCTTGCAGTGTGCAGAATATGCTGCTGCTCAGATCTGCCTTGCTGCCTCTCTGTGCTTTTCACTCTGCTCTCTTCCAGCCCGGCTCCTTATTATTCCCACCCAGTCTGTGCTGCACTGGGAGGGGGGAGTTGAACTGCAGCTGGTAAGTTTGTATTTCCCGTTATTATAAATGTAGCACTTGCATTGTCTGACCTGCTGACCTTTTTATACCGTTTGGAGAAATAAGAGTAGGCAATTGTGAATCCGTGCATCTATTTAACTGTTTAGAGCAGGGGTGGGCAACTCCAGTCCTCAAGGGATCACCAACAGGTCAGACTTTCAGGATACCCCTGCTTCAGCAAAGGTGGCTCCATCAACGACTGAAGCAGGGATATCCTGAAACCCTGACCTATTGGTGGCCCTTGAGGACTGGAGTTGGCCACTTCTGGTTTAGAGTGTAAGCTTTTGTGGGCAGGGAAGGGAGCACTATCTACCAATGTTGCATTTTTGTCTTGATGTACTTCACCCATCTATATTATTATATTAAGCACAATGTCCAAAAGGATCTGGGGCTCAGACACAGCAAGCTCTCTTTATATTATTATATTCCCTGTATTGTAATTGTATGGTATGTCTTTATTTATATAGCGCCATTAATGTACATAGCGCTTCACAGTAGTACTAATTGTAGTGTTATGTTTGTCAAACTGTTGAAGCGATGCATAACTGGTTGGTGCTTTAAAAATTAAACTATACATACATCAAGAATACTAGAGAGGCCAGGTGACAGATTATCACAATTACTGCCGCAGAAAAGGATGTATATATCAAAGTTTCCCAGCCTCAAAACTGGGGACAAAACTAAAAGCCCATATAAAAGCATATAAAAAGAAATATAACAAAGAAAAACTTCTTATTGCTCTTAAAGGGATTTTAGGATGCAGCCACAAGCCTTTGATGCACAAGCCCCATACAATGGCTTACGTCAGTCCAGATCCAGCACATTATACACTGTATATTCACTCTATTTTTCAAATGCAGTTGCGCAGGACAGCAATTAATAGACAGACACTGCCATAAATGGAACACAAAGTTAATGAGGTTTTGTGTGGAAGTTTGTGTATGGTTGAAGAATTTAATTTAAGCTGGCTGGGAAAGTAACACAAAATTGACAACATGGAGGATATAACAAGTGTTCACTTAAGCAAAAAATATAATAATCCGTACACTTTTCTTCCTTTTGCTCTGGTAAATAATTCCCTGTGCCTCCTAATCACCAGCTAGCATGTTTTTGTTATTTTACGGTTGTTTGTTTCCTCTTTACAGAACAACTTGGCAGTGATCGATAGTAATAAATGTAATGTTACAACCAGTGATGAAAGTGCATATATGAGGGGTGTAGCTTTGTCTGATTTCAAGTGATACCAAACCAGTTAAACAATAACAGGCCTTGCTGACCTCTTAGAAATAGGGCTCCTGTTCTATTTATTCTTAAGGGGGGCAGGGGCGAGTTAAGGTCATTTTTCAAATAAATACTTTTTCTATGTATGAGGAAATGGAGGGTTGCTTTGTAAATATACAAATACTTTTACTCAGTCAGTACCCCCTTTTACACACACTCCAACCACACTTTATAATACAAAGATATGAAGATAAGGGGTCTATGTACTAAGCATCGCATGCAGCTTTTTAGCTCAAAATTGGTGCATGTCAAACTGAATTTAAATTGCACTTGTGTGTGCTCTCATGTACTAAGCTCACATTTCTCTATCTGCATCACAAATGATTTTCCTCAAGTCGTTTGGTGGGCAAAAATGGACTGCGGATGTCGTACAGATGTGAATGACATGTAACAAAAAATAACATTTCTGTACGCCACAAAATCAATTAAAAGTGCGTCAAAATCATCCGCCAAGTTCAATTTGACATAAACCCTAAAAAGTCTGTTAATACTTTGAGCGTAGAATTAAGTTGATGTGTATCAATCCACAATTTTATTTGATGCAGCCAGGATGTTTTATTACACAGGTTAACAAAATGTATTATTTTTACAGTATGGCTATTATAAATAATATGACACGAATAATTGCTATTTATTAATACTTGTTTTAAAAAAATACAAATCTTTCTATTTATTGAAGTTGTATCAACCAGGAATTCAACATGAGGGATGCGTCACAAATAATTTCAAATAACACTCATGTGTCGCATATACGATGCACATTTGTTGAAGGTTTGTATTACTTTTTAGGACTGGCATTTTGATGCACAAGAAACATCAAAATACAATCTTAATACATTAGCTTGAGGTTTCCTTAAATTCCACTTAACAGGATTTCATTAATCTTGAAATAAATTCAGACTAATTTCAACATCATAATCCACCTAATACAGGAGCAACATATTTTTTGAGATTGATGCGTATGTTAAATTTAGTTGAAATTGTGCACATGTAATCTGAGTTTTACATCTAAAAGACTACAGAACAAAATGTATTTCTTTTTTTCATATAAAAAATGTACAATATATATAGCAAAAACAGTCAGGGAAGAACTCAGTCCAAAGCAGAGTCTATACATAGTTACATAGTTACATAGTAGATGAAGTTGAAAAAAGACATGCGTCCATCAAGTTCAACCTATGCTAAATTTAGACGAGATTACTACCCGGATCAACATCCCTCCCATGTTTACTTATTTGGTATATCCCTGTATACGTTCCCTTTCTAAAAAGATCATTAAACGGAATGTACAATTTGCAAAAAGTTGTATTTAGACATTTTACAAGTCAGACAAGTACACAAATCACAATATGATCATATCAATAGTGAAATATAATATAAAATTACAAAAAAGGCCCACACACCTATATATATACGTGTGTGGGCCTTTTTTGTATTTGTGGGCCTTTTTTGTATTTTTATATTATATTTCACTTTTGATATATATAGTACATGTTTGAAAACTAAATGCAAATCTCAGTCTATATATAGACTGAGATTTGCATTTAGATTTCAAACATGTTGTGCTATATACAACTAGGTAAATAATACAATGAACAGAATGAACAATGAAAATAATGTGTACTAGAACTGGGAAAATGAATTTAGAGACTTAATTAGACAAACGATTCCAGAAGTGGGGGCTTTTTAAAAACAGTCATGAAACAATGGGAAAAGATCAGATCCCTAAAAAGTTCAAAAATTGCCAAGTTTTTGTGGCTGGAGCTTTTTTCCCCACAATTACCGACGAGTAAAATGAAATGGTTTACACAGGATGTCATGATGAATTACAGTATGTCTAGAAGAAATCTGTGATTGCAATTGACTTTGCTATATAATTTGACTTCCATATACTTATCGCGTGATGTATCAAGACAATTTTGGAGCAGAAGTTAACGCAAGTAAATGGTTTCATTTTCATCTTGTTTCTTAGGATAAATATATGAAAACACTTTTGCTCCAATGTGGGCATGAGATTGTAATTTGCGGTACGTCTATAGGCAGTTAGAGAGCAGTTTCACGATGCACTTATTATAATCAGATATATCTACATCTACATCAGTGAGTGTCATTTTTTTCACCTTTAATTAGCATAACAAATGTCTGCTGTATAAGAATGTTCCCTGGTAACACATTAGTTTCAAATGTAAAAATATTCCTTACATTCGATGCAGACACAGGCAGAAAATGGCGCACTGCATTCATACATTAGTTCAGTGGTTTCCAACCTTTTTCAGATTAAGGAACCCTATGTGAAATTCTGCGGAACCCCAACCCTCTCTAATAAATAGCGTGTGGAAAAATCAGATGCATTGTAAATTCTTCTGTATTTGGTACAATTTTTAAATGACATGAAAATTGCAGGGAACCCTTTAAGGATACTCGGGGAACCCAAGGGTTCCTAGGAACCTTGGTTTAAAAACATTGCATTAGTTAGTGTTAGTGTAAAATCTGTGCTACAGACATTCTGAGCCATTGGAACCTCAAATTCACATGAAACATGGCAGATTGCAATGAAATGTGGTCTAATGTTTTGTAAAAGTTCATGCAGTACTCGTGAGAGCAAAGATTGGGAAACAATGTATGAAACTATTTATCACGTTTTGTGTTCTTTTAAAACATCTGAGCAGAATCCCCTTGGAATAACCAGCAATCAGAAATAATCTACATCAAAGGTGGGCAACTCCAGTCCTCAAGAGCTACCAATAGGTCAGGTTTTCAGGATATCCCTGCTTCAGTCAAAGACTGAGCCACTGATTGAGCCACCTATGCTGAAGCAGGGATATCCCGAAAACCTGACCTGTTGGTAGCTCTTGAGGACTCGAGTTAGCCACCCCTGATCTACATAATACACACCTTTGCAAATTCAGCTTAGTTGGGCGGTTATAATTGTGTAGTTTTAACTTTACTGCAATTTTTGACACTGATAAATGATGTTATCAAAATATATATGAATATAAAAGGTCATATACATTCTTGTTATTGAAATTGTATCAATCTGGTATTCAACATGAGGGATGCATGAAAAATAATTTCAAATAACACGTGTACTATAATATAATAATATTTGAGCACTGGGTTGCAGTCACGGAGGGCGACATGAATTTATTTGAAACAATTGCCCCAATAACTCAGAACTCTCTTTTTCATTAGATGACAAATGCCACCAATTACCGCCTTTTTCGTCCTCTAGGTCTGTTTAGAATATATTATGTTAAAGCTGATTTCATTTTTGCCATGATGTGCAGAAAAGTTTACCTAAACTTCCCCTAAATTGCATTGATTACATTGTGTAGCTAGAACGTGTAAAAAAGAGCGATAAAACATAGTCTCATATTAATGTATACCATTAATAGGATACAATAAAATATGACTGTAAAAACCTTTTCAGTGTAATCGTTCAACAGTAAAATTATTAAACGATTTGTTTGAAAAAACACTACAAAGTCACTGTCACTTTCATTTGTTATACATAGTCTCATAGTAGCATAGGCCTTTAAATTAGATTGTAAGCTCTTCAGAGCAGAGACTCCTCTTCTACAATGTTACTTTTATGTCTGAGGCACTTATTCCCATGACCTGTTATTTGTATTATTTGTTATTTATATGATTGTCACGTGTATTACTACTGTGAAGCGCTACAGCATGTACATTAATGGCGCTATATAAATAAAGACATACATACAAAATATATTTTCATATTACAGTTCCTATGTAGGATGTCAAAGGGCTTTAATTAACTTGACTAAGATGAATTTCACAAATGTATCAGTTATTAGCCTGGACATATTGCCACACATTTGTATGCCTTCAGTCTAGCATAACGGCGACAAGCTCCTGTGTGGCATTTACACCGTTATAAATAAAATGATCACAGTGTGATGGAAATGAAAGATATGACCAAATCTGCGCCAGTCAGTAATATCACTGATTCTTCTTCCCCTGTGTTGCCCTAGTAACCCCTTCACTGCCGGGCTGATCTCGGCATTGCACGGCTCTGCACGGCTGTGTGACCGCCGGCGGCCGGGGCCAAGTTCTGCAGCAGTGACGTCACCGCAACTGCCTGACTTCACCCTCCGACGCTCACACACATTGCTCTAACCGCGGCTGCAGCTTCCCTTTTGTTGCCATGGCGACGGCTGGCACGTGGCCCCTCCCTCCTCTCCCTTCTGCCTCAGAGCGGGCTCATTTCTGCATCTATGGGGATGGGGGGGAGTGAAAGTTCCATTGTGGTGACGTCAGAGCGGCTCGGACTACACGTGTCTCGTCTCGTCTTCCCTCCCCACTCACCCCCTCCTCCCTTCACCCATGTTCTTCGGAGCGTCCGCTTCCGCTGGTGTTGCCATGGAGACGGATACACAGTGGCACACAGGAGGTTGCTAGAGAGCAGACACCGGGGCCCGCACACACACACCCATCCAGGCCGGCGGAGACCCCGACATCTCTTCACATCAGTTATAATCAGCAAGAGCCATGAGCCAAAGACAGGTTCTACAAGGTAAATTATTCCATATACTTCTGTAACCCTAATTATCTCATATTGTGTAACTCATTGGAGATAGTGCATTATTCCCAAGTCAGCTTGGCAAATGTTTATTTCTAGTTCATTTATTGATGAACTGTATTATATGTCTGTTTATTTGTCTGCATAAGGCTGCGTCCCCGCTGGCGCTGAGCGCGCGGTGCTTGCCGCTTTTACTTACATGTGTCTATATGTGTAAGTCCCCGCTCATGCGGTGTGCTCGCGTGCGGGCACGCACGCTCACCCAAGTTTGGCGCTTGAGTAAACAAAAAAAATTGACTTTCAAGCGCGCTCAACTTACCCGCGATGCCCCCCACCCCCCGCGCGTGCTTGTAAAATAGGCGGGACACCCGGCACTCATGCTTAGAGAATTGGTGACGCTCAAGCATGAGCGCGGTCAGCGCCAGCGGGGATACAGCCTAAGGCTGCGCTAACAGTGCTGGCGACAGCGACGCGACATCGCGTCAAAACAAATGCATTGCCGTCGTCGCGTGCGCTTATAGTAGAAGCGGAGCGACGGCTTGGTCACGATCGCTCGTAGTCACTTTGATTTTTCCAGCGACCGCAGCGTGACGTCGCCGGCACTATCAGTGTAGCCTTATGCATAAATTCAGAAGACTGTAAGAACCAACCTCAATACCACAAAATATGGAGATGTATACCAAAATATTAGGATAGAAAGAGGCTATGGCAAGGTGCAGACAAATGTTTTCATGTAGATCACTGCAGCTGTGTATAGTGCTGCTAAGGAGAGGAGGTGACCATGGTAACCTAACTCCTCACTGCCCATGCACTCAAAGGTGCAATGCAGGTTGGATCAGAGACATCTAATAGCAGTGATATATTTAGTAGATTAAAACAAAGCAGTTGATCTTTTCAATAAAATCAGGTAAGTACATTTATTTTTTAAATCACTTTTGAAAAAAAGTTTTTGTTGGATCTTAGAGAAACATTTGCTTTTTACCTCGTACAGTAAATTCTGGATATAACGGCAACCTCCGGGAATTGTGGGTGCTGTTATATCAAATATTCCGTTATATAGAGAGTTCATTGTATAAGGGGGGTATAAATAAAAAACGGACATGTCAGTGCTGCCAGTTTAAACAAAATACCGTATTGAAAAATAAAGAACAACTTACCTACGGAACATAAGTAACCCACATTGTACTCACGCATCGAAACATTCCTGCTTACGCCTTTTTCTAATTTCTTAACTATTTCAATTTTATCGGCAATGCATAGTGTAGTCCTTCGTTTCTCTCCAGTCTTTACTTTGTCAATCTTAGGCTGAGTCCCCTGTGCCTCTGAGCGCGGTGCTTGGCGAGGTTGCTTCTGGCTATTTAAACTTTGATGTCCCTGCTCATGCGGAGCGCGCACAGGCACGGACACTCACCCACACTTGGAGCTTTCGTAAACAAAACAACTGTCTTTGAACCACGCTCATCTTGCCTGCAACGCCTCCATGTGAGCTTGCAAAATAGCGCGGACACCCGGCGCTCATGCTTGGAGAGTTGGTGACGTCACTGCTCTCCAAGCATGAGCGCGGTCAGCGGCACAGGGGACTCAGCCTTAGGAGCCATTGTTGAGAGGTGCACAAGATATTGTGGGCTACAAAATGTGTTTTACCGCCAGAGCTGTGATGTTTTGACTCGTGATTGGCCATTTTGAAATGTGCCGTTAGATAGACATTGCTGTTAGTTAGAGTGCTGTTATATCCAGAGTTTAATCTACACATGTCCCATACTCTAGTAGTCAGTAGTATGATAGGGGAGAAGGTGCGTATGTTGAGATACTCACTTTGCTCTTATAAAGTCCCCACTTTACCAAAAGAAAATTTGCCAAACACTTTTTTTTCTAATCATTTAAATTATGTATATTTGTCTAATTTGTTTCTTACAAAAATATATAATTTATGCATATTTTAATTTGTTATGGTCGTATATGAGGCTGCACCTTTAAACCAACAAGAATCTGCCGTGTATTTGCACTGGCACCAAACTCGTCAAAAAGAAATGTTCAGGATTATTGACTTTTCAAAAGATTTAGGATTTTGGAGCGCTAATAACTCCTCTCCTTCTTCATGGTTTTGCATCTCTATGTAGAATGGGTAATTCATGGGAAATTTGGATGGTATAGTGCAATGCAGTAGTTTTCTTTAACTTCTTTTTTATTTAACCCATGCAATGCTCCGGATACAAAGGAAATAAATCATGTTTTCTTTACTAACACCCTTGTCCCTTGTCTCCAGTTTTCGAGCAGTATCAGAGGGCTAGGATTCAGTTTGTTCAAACCGTTGCTGAGCTCGCTACCCGGCCCCAGAACATCGAAACATTACAAAATGCAGGTAACTCGCTGTCAGACACTCTTGTGGAGATGTTGCCAATGTTGGTCAGGTTTGCAGAACGCTTTGATTATACACTCATTGCAGTCCATTTGTTGCTGGGGTCTCCAGACTGTAGCTGTTCCAAGTGGCTCATGAGACCTGCTGAGTGACAGCAATGCAGAGGTAGGCGGAGGTAATGATCACTCCCTGAACAGTGGCGTTTGAGTTGTATAAGAAACATACTCCTTTGGGACAGACAGGAGACCTTTTTGTTTTCTTTTGGAGGGTGTGAGAGGTGAGTCTGGGAATATTGAAAGGGGCATGTCTAAGTAGCAGGTAAAATACATATATTTTTAAGATTTTTTTTTTTAGAAATGTAAATCATTCTTAAAGTGAAAATTTTTAATTAAAATTTTATATATATATATATATATATATATATATATATATATATATATATATATATATATATATATATATATATATACACACACATACATACACAGTGTTCGACAATTATATACATTTACTCGCCCGGGGCGGGTGGATTTAACCCCCGGGCGAGTAAATATTGGCCCAAGCAGCACACATGTGTTTTTTAAATATCCTGCGCTCGCGCTGCTGCTTTTCCTGCGCTCGCGCTGGAGAAAAAAAAAACAAAGCCAGAGGCGGGTTCATGTTGTTGCGGGAGATTACCCCGCCTCCGGCTCTCTGAGCAGTGGCCTCCCTCCTCAGCGCTTCTACTCCTCCCCCTTCCGGCAGCCAGCCCCTTCCATGCTTGTCTGCCTCAGGCCCCTGCAGGGCCATCTGTCACACCCTCCCATCGGGCCATCCGCCCCCCCCCCCCTCGCACTGGGCCACCCGCCCCCCCCCCCTCGCACCGGGCCATCCGCCCCCCCCCTCGCACCGGGCCATCCGCCCCCCCCCTCGCACCGGGCCATCCGCCCCTCCTCGCATCGGGCCACCCGCCCCCCCATCGTACCGGGCCATCCACCACGCCCTCCCATCGGGCCATCCACCCCCCCCCCTCACCCCAATCTCTCCCGGCCTCCGTGACCCCCCCCCTCACCCCACACGTGCCTCTCCCTGCTCTAAGCAGGGGAAATCCCCTCACCGGAGCCTCTCCCTGCTCTAAGCAGGGGAAATCCCCTCACCGGAGCCTCTCCCTGCTCTAAGCAGGGGAAATCCCCTCACCGGAGCCTCTCCCTGCTCTAAGCACATCTATCAGTGAATACTGCGGCGTCGGCGTCCCACTCTGGATGGGGCGCGGCCCCTTGCAGAGGCCCTCCTGCCGTGCGCAGGCCCCCGCTGCCATGTGCGACCCCCCTGCCTTACGGGTGAGTGTTTGTGTGTGAGTGTGAGTTTGTCTGAGTGAGTGTGTCTGAGTGAGTGTTAGTGTCTGTGTGTCTGTGAGTGTGTCACCCTCTCTCCCTCTCCCTGTGTCACCCTCTCCCTGTATCACCCTCCCTCTCCTTGTGTCACCCTCTCTCCCTCTCCCAGTGTCACCCTCACCCTCTCCCTGTGTCACCCTCTCCCTCTGTCACCCTCCCTCTCCCTGTGTCATCCTCTCTCCCTCTCCCTGTGTCACCCACCCTCTCCCTGTCACCCTCCCCCTCTCCCTGTGTCACCCTCCCCCTCTCCCTGTGTCACCCTCCCCCTCTCCCTGTGTCACCCTCCCCCTCTCCCTGTGTCACCCTCCCCCTCTCCCTGTGTCACCCTCCCCCTCTCCCTGTGTCACCCTCCCCTCTCCCTGTGTCACCCTCCCCATCTCCCTGTGTCACCCTGCCCCTCTCCCTGTGTCACCCTCCCCCTCTCCCTGTGTCACCCTCCCCCTCTCCCTGTGTCACTCTCCCTGTGTCACCCTCCCCCTCTCCCTGTGTCACCCTCCCCTCTCCCTGTGTCACCCTCCCCTCCCCCTGTGTCACCCTCCCCTCTCCCTGTGTCACCCTCCCCTCTCCCTGTGTCACCCGCCCCTCTCCCTGTGTCACCCTCCCTCTCCCTGTGTCACCCTCCCTCTCCCTGTGTCACCCTCCCTCTCCCTGTGTCACCCTCCCTCTCCCTGTGTCACCCTTCCTCTCCCTGTGTCACCCTCCCTCTCCCTGTGTCACCCTCCCTCTCCCTGTGTCACCCTCCCTCTCCCTGTGTCACCCTCCCTCTCCCTGTGTCACCCTCCCTCTCCCTGTGTCACCCACCCTCTCCCTGTCACCCTCCCCCTCTCCGTCACCCTCCCCTCTCCCTGTGTCACCCTCCCCTCTCCCTGTGTCACCCTCCCCTCTCCCTGTGTCACCCTCCCCTCTCCCTGTGTCACCCTCCCCTCTCCCTGTGTCAGCCTCCCCCTCTCCCTCTCCCTGTGTCACCCTCCCCTCTCCCTGTGTCACCCTCCCCTCTCCCTGTGTCACCCTCCCCTCTCCCTGTGTCACCCTCCCCCTCTCCCTGTTTCACCCTCCCTCTCCCTGTGTCACCCTCCCTCTCCCTGTGTCACCCTCCCTCTCCCTGTGTCACCCTCTCTCTCCCTGTGTCACCCTCTCCCTGTGTCACCCTCTCCCTGTGTCACCCTCTCCCTGTGTCACCCTCCCCCTCTCCCTGTGTCACCCTCCCCCTCTCCCTGTGTCACCCTCCCCCTCTCCCTGTGTCACCCTCCCCCTCTCCCTGTGTCACCCTCCCCCTCTCCCTGTGTCACCCTCCCCCTCTCCCTGTGTCACCCTCCCCCTCTCCCTGTGTCACCTTCCCCTCTCCCTGTGTCACCCTCCCCTCTCCCTGTGTCACCCTCCCCTCTCCCTGTGTCACCCTCCCCTCTCCCTGTGTCACCCTCCCTCTCCCTGTGTCACCCTCCCTCTCCCTGTGTCACCCTCCCTCTCCCTGTGTCACCCTCCCTCTCCCTGTGTCACCCTCCCTCTCCCTGTGTCACCCTCCCCCTCTCCCTGTGTCACCCTCCCCCTCTCCCTGTGTCACCCTCCCCTCTCCCTGTGTCACCCTCCCCTCTCCCTGTGTCACCCTCCCCTCTCCCTGTGTCACCCTCCCCCTCCCCCTCTCCCTGTGTCACCCTCCCCCTCTCCCTGTGTCACCCTCCCCCTCTCCCTGTGTCACCCTCCCCCTCTCCCTGTGTCACCCTCCCTCTCCCTGTGTCACCCTCCCTCTCCCTGTGTCACCCTCCCTCTCCCTGTGTCACCCTCCCTCTCCCTGTGTCACCCTCCCTCTCCCTGTGTCACCCTCCCTCTCCCTGTGTCACCCTCCCTCTCCCTGTGTCACCCTCCCTCTCCCTGTGTCACCCTCTCTCTCCCTGTGTCACCCTCTCTCTCTCTGTGTCACCCTCTCTCTGTGTCACCCTCTCCCTGTGTCACCCTCTCCCTGTCACCCTCTCCCTGTCACCCTCCCTCTCCTTGTCACCCTCCCTCTCCCTCTCCGTATCACCCTCTCCCTGTGTCACCCACCCTCTCCCTCTCGCCCTCTCTCTGTCACCCTCTCCCTCTCTGTTGCACTCTCTTCTTCGCTCTCTCTGTCGCACTCTCTTCTTCGCTCTCTCTGTCGCACTCTCTTCTTCGCTCTCTCTGTCGCACTCTCTTCTTCGCTCTCTCTGTCGCACTCTCTTCTTCGCGCTCTCTGTCGCACTCTCTCTGTCTCTCATTCTCTGTGTGTGTGTCTCTCATTCTCTCTCTTTCTCTGTGTGTCTCTCTTTCTCTCTCTATGTGTGTGTTTGTGTGTGTGGGTCTCTCTCTCTGTGTGTGGGTGTGCCGCTCTCTGTGTGTGTGTTTGTGTATGTGTCTCTCTCTCTCTGTGTGTGTGTGGGTGTGCCGCTCTGTGTGTGTGTGTGTGTGTGTGTGTGTGTGTCTGTCTGTCTCTCTCTCTGTGAAGCGCCAACGTCAAGACACTGGTTAAGGGATTCAGGAAACTAGTCATTCACTTCTGGCTTTTATTTCTAGATCCGACATTGACACACACACACACACACGCACACACACACGACTAATTGTATTATAATGTAATATAATAAATACATTTATGTCAAAAACGAATGTTGTTCTGACTAGGAATTTATTAAATGTATTTTATTTATATATTTTATTTTAAAGCGGGGTTGGGGGCGGGACTAGGGGCGGAGTTGGGGGCGGGACTAGGGGCGGAGCTGGGGGCGGGACTAGGTGGCGAGTAGATTTTTTGGTTGGGCGAGTAGATTTTTGGGTGATTTGTCGAACACTGTATATATATATATATATATATAATAATAATAATACTGAGTTAAGTTATGGTGAGTAAAAAAAGTGACAAAAACCCTCCACAGGAAAGCAAATATGCAAATACAACTGTATGCTCATCTGCATGTCTTCGGCAGGTCTGCAACCCAGCCTTTCCCCATTATCACCCAGCATACAGCACTTCCACTGCAGCAAGGGATTCTGGGAAATGACATGCAAATGAGCACACAGTGTCACTTTTTGCCTCAAAAACCATTTTTAACATGGTTCCCTATAGGCTTAAGCTTTTAGCACAGCCAGGGTTAAGGTGCATACCCAGAAAACCACCCACAGACAGCTGTTTCGACCTTGATGGGTCTCATCAGTGTGGGGTTGATTTTAACTGGATATGCATAAGAGGCTATGGGATAGGCTATACCATAATACTGAGTTAAGTTATGGTGAGTAAAAAAAGTGACAAAAACCCTCCACAGGAAAGCAAATATGCAAATACAACTGTATGCTCATCTGCATGTCTTCGGCAGGTCTGCAACCCCGCCTTTCCCCATTATCACCCAGCATACAGCACTTCCACTGCAGCAAGGGATTCTGGGAAATGACATGCAAATGAGCACACAGTGTCAGTGTGCTCATTTGTATGTCATTTCCCAGAATCCCTTGCTGCAGTGGAAGTGCTGTATGCTGGGTGATAATGGGGAAAGGCGGGGTTGCAGACCTGCCGAAGACATGCAGATGAGCATACAGTTGTATTTGCATATATATATATATATACATATATACACACACACACCACACAACCACAAAACCACAAAACACAGAGAAGCGCAAGCTCCATAGCATAATTCTGTGTAAAATCAAGGTACATTTAATAAGCAAAAGAAGTCCCAAGGAATTGCACTTACAAGATTTTAAATCTACACATTCATGGGAGAGAAATCTCTGTGGGATGTCATCAGTGGGGGTAGAAGAGCCCGGCAAATGCTGGGTGCACCTGGTCAAATGAAAACCTCATGCAGCTCCTGTCACAAGCTGGCGCCACTTTTGGGTGTCTCACAGAGCCTGTGTAACTATCCTCCGTCGCTGCATCAATTCCCAGCAAGGAGAGGGTCAGCTGGCTTGGCTGTATTGGTTGTCTCGGCTGCTACGAGTCCAGGAACTCCTCGTGTCACCGCCCGTGCGTGATGACGTCACCACGTCCCTACGCTTTTCGTCACGCAAAGTGACTTCATCAGGGGATATCTGATTGATTGGTCCACACTAGCCAATTAAATAGGCTAGAGCAGAGGTTCCCATCTCCAGCCCTCAAGTCCCACTTACAGTGCAGGTTTTTAGTATACACCTGCTGGAGCACAGGCGTTCGGTCAAAATGAGTGAGCTTCCTGTGCTAATGAGAGGATACCCTTAAAACCTGCACTGTTAGTGGTCCTTGAGGACTGGAATTGAGAAACTCTGGGCTAGAGCAAGTAAAATCAATCCAGGCCTGCCGAAGCTGATTTAGCAGACTCCATACATTGTTGCTGCTAAGTAAACTCAATCGGAATCGTGGAAACTGCTGAAGCTGATTCAACAGACTGAATGTAATGTGATACCATGTATGTGCTAGAAAATTCATCATCATAATACCCCAGTTTAATATACATAAGTAATTAAATTTTGTAGTTTAAATTATTGTTTGTAGGGTGTACTATTGTAATTGTCCACACTATACATAAAAATAAATTAACAATGTGACTATTGTTTATATATTTTTTTATTTTTTGAGTATTACTAAGTGTATTTTTATGATGAATTTTCTAGCACATACATGGTATCACATTACATTCAGTCTGTTGAATCAGCTTCAGCACTTTCCACGATTCCGATTGAGTTTACTTAGCAGCAACAATGTATGGAGTCTGCTGAATCAGCTTTGGCAGGCCTGGATTCATTTTACTTGCTCTAGCCTATTTAATTGGCTAGTGTGGACCAATCAGATATCCCCTGATGAAGTCACTTTGCGTGACGAAACGCGTAGGGACGTGGTGACGTCATCACGCACGGGCGGTGACACGAGGAGTTCCTGGACTCGTAGCAGCCGAGACAACCAATACAGCCAAGCCAGCTGACCCTCTCCTTGCTGGGAATTGATGCAGTGACGGAGGATAGTTACACAGGCTCTGTGAGACACTGAAAAGTGGCGCCAGCTTGTGACAGGAGCTGCATGAGGCTTTCATTTGACCAGGTGCACCCAGCATTTGCCGGGCTCTTCTAGATTTATGCTATGGAGCTTGTGCTTCTCTGTGTTTTTAGGTTTACAGTGGATGGCTTACTCCTGAAGCTGCAAAGTGCTCCATAGGATTGGTTTGTTGGACTTTGTGCCTCTCTGGATTATTCACCAAGTGGAACTATTTGGACATACCTTTTTGGATTTAAGCAATTTACACTTTTTATTGTTCCACTTATCACTATATAGGAATTTATTATATTATTAGATTAGTAGTATATATTCACATCACTATTAATATATTAGTATTTTAATTAATTTTGCACTATTCTCAATCTAATTAGATCCCCACCTTAGCGCTACATTTTTGTGTGTGTGTTATATATATTATCCCCCATTCATTTTTTTTCTTTTGAAAAATGTTTTATGGGGCTCAAAAAAGAAAAGGGAATATTGTGGTTGAAACATCACAGAACACATAATAATGTATATAGTTCCAAATTATGGGAGGGAAGGGGGGATGATTTTGCAGACTTGTCTAGATATGGGTAGATAACCAACTATGTACATACATCCATACATTCTATATTGCATGTCTTTAGACCAACAATCACAAACACCATCAGGTAGGTTGTTACTGTCATGGCTTCATCACACATTACAATGCCATGGTGGACCTGTCGAAAGATTAGTGCTCCCATTTCGTGACCTAGGGGTCCCAAGGTTTCATAAATTTATCAGAAGAGTCGTTGAGGCAAGCTGTACGTTTCTCAAGAAATATGATATACCACACTTTGTTAATAACTGCCGGGAGGTTGGGGGCCAGGTCTTTGAGATGTCGCACGTTGTTGCTGAAAAAATATGGTTTAGCAATTTCCTCTAACTGCCATTAGTCTTAAGGGACTTTCTATGGAGAAGTGCCTCTCATGGAGAGGGTCTGAAAGATGTACCTAGCATGTTGATGAGGAGCGTGAACACCTGGCCACACCCCCTGAAGCACAGGGGGGAAGTGTGCTTGTTGACTTTGTGTATACGGGCCGGAGTCATATTCCATTGTTGGTAATGTCCTACTTGTAATTATTCTTGCCTTTATATGAAGCCACAGCATGGCCGATCTATGGAGGGGCTCTAGGAGGAAATGCTCTATTTCAAACCATCGAACTTGGTGGGCAAGGCATTCCAGGCCAATTTTGTTACTTGTGATGCTTGACATTAGGTTTGCAAGCAGGAGACTGCTAAACCACCTTCTACACTGGGGAGAATCAGAACTTTTCTGTTCTGTTTTTTTCCCTTCCATATAAAATGGAACAAACTCTTCTGTAGATTTTGCAGATCCTTAGATCCAATGGGGATCGGAAGGGTTCTGAAAAGGTATAACATTTTCGGAAAAGGAGGGTCATTTTCAGTGCATATATCATACCGATCCATGATATTGAGTAGTGTGACTATATGCAAGGCCTTTTTTTTAAGGGATACGTACATATATGGGAAGTTGGCTTGGTAGAGAGTGGAGTATGAGTTGGTTAGTTTGATTCCTAGATAGATGATTGTGTTCTTTAGCCATTTGAAATTGAAATTTAGAGATGCCAGCCTTACAGATTCAGGAGAGAGGTTGATGTTAAATGCATTCAATTTACTTGTCTTCACCTTGAAACCTGAGACTGTTTCAAAACGACCTACAATGTTATAAAGGGTTTGGAGGGGATACATGTGTGTTGGTAAGAGTTTGCATAATATCATCCGCAAACAGGCTTAATTTATAGTCTTTGCCTCCAATCTTAACTCTTAAAATGTCTGGGTTACTACGGATCATTCAGTCCAAGGACTCAATTGTGAGGGCAATAAGAAGTGGTGAAAGGGGACAACCCTGTCTAGTTCCATTTTGAATGTGGAACTGCTCAGATACCTTTTCTGCATTACAAATAAAGGCCTTTGGGGACCTAAGTAGCCTAAATTTGATTCAAGTCACAAAAGTCTCTTTAAGTTTGAAAGCCCGTAGTGTCGTAAATTGATATCTCCAATCCACCGTCAAATGCCTTTTCGACACCTAGCGAGAGAAGCATAGTGGGGAAGTTGTTCATTTTAGCAATGTGGATTTATCTTTAATACTCCTATTATTAGGGGCCTGTTTGCCTAGAATAAACCCCACCTGGTCAAGGTGGACTAGGCTTGGAAGTAGATCATTAAGTATTGTTGACAGTATTTTAGAAAAAATGTTGATATCTACATTTATCAGAGATATGGGGCGGTGATTCTTCCAGTCCTTAGGTTCTTTCCCAGTATTATGGATCCCCGAAATTGCTGATAGAAGTATCTCAATTGGGATTTCCTGATCTTGTAAAAAATTGCAGTACAGAAAATTGTGAGGTGGGTATAGGGGGAGGCAATTCAACAATTACAACATACATATATCTTCTGTACATACTTTGTACTCATTCAGTCCAATTCAGTCCAAGGTTGTGATACCTTTTTAATAGACCAACATATCAAGCATACAAGGTTTTCTTGTGCGTAAGTTTTCAGGACTGCAGAGGTCTCTTCATTAGATGTGACCGCTTCTGAAGTCCAACACAAAACATAGGAGGTCATGTCTGATTAAAGAGTTTACTGTACAAAGTATCTTACTCTTTCTGGGAGCAATACAGCTACTAACACTTTTTTATTTAATAAAAAAAGAAGGGAAATTAAAGAAAGAAGAATGAATTGATAATTGTTTGTCAGTGTTGAAAATGTCCTTGTAAGTTCAAGTCTTACAATGTCAACATACAATATAAATGTAACCCAATTGTTCCATTGTTTGATGTGGAAAATAATAGCTTGTATAATTATGTTTTATTGCACCAACAGATACAGCAAGGGATTAGGTAAGTATTGTAAAAGAAAACAAGGCTTTTGGTTACCATGTAAACATTAAAGATTTTACATGGTTTTTAAAAGGACACCGTCACTTACATTTAACCCATGCAATATAACACTGCCAGTAGTTCCCTTTAGCGCTAAGGGTCCTATGCACTAAGACTTGTGAGAGAAAGGGACCCCAATGGAGAGCACTCAAGCAGATGCACAGAGTACACTAAACAAAGGATATGTGTATATGTTGATAAGTAATATGTACACGATAAAAACCATTTATTAGAGTCTTAACTCAATATTAAAATATAGTAGGACGCTAAGTGCCCAAATAAATGAGACTCTATAGAGCCAAAAAAGCGCAGCGAAAGTAAAAAATACCAGGTCTCAAGTGTATAGAGTATGCTACTGCCCTTGATGATATGTGCAGGGTAGAGCCAGATGTAATCAATGCCTCCTGGAGACTGTGTCCGTAAGTACTTGGTCACAGGTACAGCTACTTGTGGCTATCAAAGTGAGTGGTATATATATGTATATCACATCACCAAGTATATATAGGTAGGTGAAACAAGTGAGTAGTTAGCTATAGTAGGTTCCCAGGGGACAGACTAAAGTCACCAGTCATAGGGTAGTCTGTATCAGCAGGTCGCTGCTCTGATCCCTGGGGGAAGGGGGGGGGGCAGCAATTCAGACCACCATGGAGGTTAACAAGTCAATCACTCACATACACTCACTTGAATTGTACCTAAATGCAGATATCTAGATGGATGTATCTGCTGTACACAAGTGACCATAAGTCCAGGTAGGTAGAAAAAATATTGTAGTACACAAGTAGTGTCTACATACACTCAGGAACAATAAAAACACAGGAGAAGCTGGTAGCATAAAAAGGCAAGCACTGTGCTTCTGTTCTGTGGCTGTATACACACTAGCTAATGCTTAGTGATCACACTGGTACACACACGGTTGCTGCTTAGTATAATTAAGTCTCAAGCTCAATGCTTAAACAAACTCTCTATTGGGGAGTTTGTGTGGGTGCCGGGAGCGCTCCGATCACGAGCGTTAGTCCCGCCCCTCTGACGTGATGACGTCACTTGCCAACGTACGTTTCGCTATGGCACAAGCTTTCTCAAGGCTGGGAGGGGCTTTGGTTGTTGCCCCCACCTTTTGTAGACGAGCGTGAGCTCTGATAGGTTACTCAATCCCCTATTCATGTACACTAGTTGAGTACTTAGCGTCCGTGGGATAGGAGATAGAATCCTGATCTTAGGTAAAGAACCTAATGCTGCCCACTGTGTCCATTATCGTATTGTCAATAGAAGCATTAGTTGCATATATATCCATGGACTCTATAGAGAGTGCACAGGGGTTTATGTGTTTGCTGACACCATAATAAAAATAAAAATGAGGCTGTAAGGGATTACAGCAGAGGAATGGTAGTGAGAGTGAATGGTCACTATGATTTTATATGGTACTCTAAGTGCACAACATGTTTGCACAGCTAGGCTACATGTATGGACTATATGAATGGGCTATATACAAAACCCTCATTTAGACCCCTTGGGCTTAGGGTTTTTAGGGTGTATATCCACCGGGACTCTATTTTCAGTAGCTCTTGGTCCCAATTCCCTTTCCGAATGCCCATGGACAGTTGGTCTATGCCCTTGAAGGTGAGTACTGTATGGTCACCCTGGTGGTGCTCATTGACGTGCCTTGCCACCGGAGTGTCCACTCCATTCCTGATGTTACCCAGGTGTTCGAGGACCCTAACCCTGAATGGGCGCCTGGTCTTTCCTATATATTTCAGCGAGCAAACGCACTCTGCCATATAGATTACCCCTGGGGTTTTGCAATTAATAAACTTTCGTATACTAAATTGACGTGTGTTATCCCAGTTCATGAAGGTTTTTGCGTTTACTATGACCGAGCACGCTTTGCAGTTTTTACAGTTAAAGCTGCCAGCTGGCCTTATAGGGAGCCATGTTTTATTGACAGGGCTCTCAAAGTGGCTATTGACCAGCCTATCTCTTAAGTTCTTAGACCGACGGCTGGTCATTTCTGGGTATGGTTTAAGCACTTCTTTGAGGTCCTCGTCTGCCCTGAGAATGTGCCAGTGCTTATTGAGTACACTCCTGGCCTTTGTCCATTGTTCGTTATATGTGCCTATAAACCTGATAGTCTTGGCAGATGTTGTCTCTATTTTGTCTTTCAACAGGTCCACCCTTGGTGTATTTTTGGCTCTCTTTTATGCCTTATGTACCATATTCTTGGAGTACCCTCGTTCTAGGAATCTCTCCCTCATCAATGAGGCTTGTTTCTCGAATTCTGTGTTATCAGTACAGTTCCTTTTGATTCGTAGGAACTGTCCTACCGGAATCCCTTTGATAAGGTTGGGTGGGTGATGGCTAGTAGCCCTTAGTATACTATTTCTTGCAGTACTCTTTCTGTAGATGGTACTGCTGATCAACCCATTGGTTCCGATCTGCACAGTAAGGTCGAGAAAGTTGATTTTCTCAGGACCGATCTCATATGTGAGTCTGAGATTGTTAGTATTCTGGTTCAGTCCATCGATGAAGGTCTTGAGGAGATCAGTGGATCCTCTCCACATCAAGAACACATCATCGATGAATCTGTACCACATCTCAATATGGTCCGTGAAAGTCTCATTTTGTTCACCAAAAACCACTTCCGCCTCCCACCAGCCCAGGTACAAATTGGCATAGGATGGGGCACATTACGTCCCCATCGCTGTGCCTTGGGTCTGGTGGTACAGTTTGTTGTTAAAAAGGAAGTAGTTCTTGGTGAGGACGAACTCCAAGAGGTTGACCAAAAAGGTACTGTGATCCTGAAAAGACACCCCCCTTGCTCTCAGGAAGTATGTAACCGCCTCTAGGCCCTTAGTGTGTGGTATAGAGGTATACAAAACCTTCACATCAAGTGACACTAGGATGGTGTCTTTTGTCACCGTAATGTCATTGAGTTTGTTCAGGATATCCTTCATGTCCCTAAGGTACGATGGAAGGGCTGTTACAAATGGTCTTAATACCTGGTCAATATAATTGCTGGCATTTTCGGTAATATTTCCAATGCTGGAGACAATCGGACGTCCCGGGGGTGGTGTTTGTTTTTTATGTATTTTGGGTAGTGAGTAGAAGGTCGCAATCTTGGGGGACTGAACAAAGATAAAGTCCATCTCTCTTTTGGTGATAAGGTTACCTTTGAAAGCATCAAATAGAATATTATAGAATGCTTTCTGATATTCCGGAGTAGGGTCACATGTAAGTACCTCATAACAGGTCCTATCAGAGAGGAGGCGTATATTCTCTGCTACATAATCCTCACTCCTCAAGATAACAAGGTTACCTCCTTTATCCGAAGGTTTGATGGTTATTTCCTTATCTTGTTCAAGGTCCCTGAGGGCCAATTCCTCAGAATGTGTCAGATTGCGATTGACTCTGCTCTGGGGGTGTCTAAATGTCTCTAGTTCTTTAGTCACTAGATCGACAAATACCGCTACATTAGAATTGGCTTCTAAAGGGGGCATGAATTTGGATTTGGGTTTAAGTGAGGTGAAAGGACCCTCACCCTCTGTCCTATCCGATTCTTCTGCTAGGTCAGTAAGTACGCTCAAGTTATCTACATCAAGTTCAGTGAGAGGATCTATGCCCAAGTTGGTAGTCATACGTAGATCCCTTCTCTTATAGAGTTTGTGTAATAGCAGCTTCCTTGCGAATAGGTTCAAATCTTTAACCCATTCGAAGGTATCAAACATTGATGTTGGGGAAAATGACAGACCTTTAAGCAGTACATTTATATGATCTGTATTGAGAATACGGTTGGATAGGTTAATAATTTGACCTTGATTCATGCCTCCTATCATGTCACTAGCGGTATGGGATAAGCTGGTTGGGGTTAATAGCGTTTGTACCCTCTCGACCTCCTGTGATCCCCAGCGTATCTTCCCCTTCCGTGACCTCTTTTGGCCCCTTCTTGTCGGCCTCTTCCTCTCTGAGGATATGCTGTCCTGGTCTCCTCTAAAAAAGGAAGTGAAGCTCCCTGAGTGCGTGTCAGCATATGATGTTTCTTATGAGTTTTGTTTGGTTCCTTCTCTAAGTCAGAGTTTTCATACTCAGTTGAGGACTCAGTGATATCTGGTTGTGTAGTAGGTTTTTTAAGGTGGAACTTATATATTTTACCCTCATCAAAATCTTTTCTATCTCTCAAGTATTTACCCTAGTATTATTCTATGCACTAAGCTCTGATAAAAAAAAATCGCCATGGTTTTTAAATTGCCCTTTTTGGCAGCGTTGCTATCACGGTTTGCAGAAAGCCCCTCTGAAAAGGGCTCACCCGGCGAGTTCTTTCTGCTGCAGAGAGAGAGCCGCCTCTCCCTGCGGAAATCTCGCCCCAAAAATATTTTTTTTAAATGTTATTACTAGTGTAGATGAGCAGGGGGTCTCCGGAGTAGAACCACGTTGTTTTCAGGTCCGGTGACCCCCTGCTTCCCGTGACACAGGCCCCGTTATGGGGTGCCGGTATCTCCTATGCTTTTGATTCCCCTTTCACGAGACACGGGACATTTAAATGCATAGGAGATACCGGCACCCCATAACGGGGCCTGTATCTCGTGAAGCAGGGGGTCCCCGAGGCTGAAATCAATGCGGTTCACCTCAGGAGACCCCCTGCTCCTGCACACTAATAATAAAAATTACATTAAAGCAGCTTCATTACCTTAGCGGATAGCCGCTAAGGCAATGAAGGGGCTATGGCACAATAGCAGCTTTATTGAGGGCAGAGGGGGTGAGTGAAGCAGGTACTTGGCCATTCCCTCACCCCTTGTTCCCCCAACAAATATTACAATATGTATATCCTACACACATTACAATATGTACCAAATACCAATACACAACCCACCCACCCTCTGTGCCCCAACATAAAACCAGATTTTATATTTTTTACACAGGATTGATACCAGAGCCGGCGGGGGTCCCCGGGTGGTTCCCACAGGTGTTTGTGGGCCTCCAGGTGGTCCCCGTGGGTGTTTGGGGGTCCTCAGGTGGTCCCGTGGGTGTCCGGGGGTCCTCAGGTGGTCTCCACAGGTGTCTGTGGGCCCGTGGGTGGTCCCCGTGGGTGTTCTCAGATGATGTCCGGGGGTCCTCGGGTATTCGCCATGGGTGTCCGGGGGTCCTCGGGTGGCCCCGCAGGTGTGTGGGGGCCCCCGGCTGGTCCCTGCTGACCTCCGGTACCAATTCTGTATTAAAAAATACAATTTGTAATACATTGCAATAAATATACCGCCCCCCCCAACACATACAGTACAGTAATGGTCAAAATAACTATTATCTGCGGTGAACAAGACCGGAGCGGAGTTTCCTTCTGCGGTGGCAGCTACAGCGCCTATACCACACTCAGCAGAGGCTTGAGACTACTTACCAAAGAGGTCTGCATCGATCCTACGGAGCCTGCGGGAGGAGAGTTGATCCCGGTGGAGCACAGAGTGGTAACATGTCCATAACATGTCTTGCCTGATATTATTTTCATAGATGTACGTGCGATACTTACCTGTCTTTTAGATACAATATTGTTTATACATTACACAATGAGGTTTTTTTGCGCTGTCTTTTTTCTGTTTTTGCACTAGTTTGGTCTATGGAGCTACACCACGAGACAGCAGCATCACCTCAGTTATGTTAACAGGTTTTTTCTTGTTAATTAATCACAAGGGTATGGTTATTTAATCACTTTTTGCACAATTATCACGATTTATGAGCGCAGATCACTTTCTTTTCTACCATATAATATGGGCATGATAAGCCACTATAGCAGTCAATGGTCACCCTAATAAAAATACACGAAGGCCCAAAATACACAATAATAAAACATACACAAGCACCTAATCACCACAATTCAATAAATAAAAGCACTAGTCAACAGATTCAATTAATAAAAGCACCAACCAACAAAACAATTAAATAATTTGAACAAGTAACCAACAAAGCAATTAATTAATAAAACCACTAGCCAACACATCAATTGAAACACGGAGCCAACAAAATCATTAATTAATTAAAAACGCAAATCAATTGAAAAAATAAATAAGAACAAGACATCCAAATTACAAACTATTTAATCCAAACAATCAAGCGAAATAGAAAAAATAACACTCAATAGAAAACAAGCATTTGCCAAAAAATGCATTGGCTATCACTGTATTTATCTGTATCCTAAACGGACACCGATTTAATACATTTGCCGTCAATGGGCAATGAAAAACATTAAAAGAAAGAAATACAATAAAAACTGTAAAAAAAATAATAACATACTTTCAATATTTTACTTAACTTTAAAAGCGTTGGCCCTCCGAATCCAGGGGTTACAGGAAGCTCTCGTACTGAGACGTCATCAAAGTCAATCCAACGCCATCCACCTTGAAGATCCGGGACAGGTAACAAAATTCTTCTTACTTTGATCTTCTATCACCTTCTTCTTTCTTCATCTGTCATTATTTCTTTGTTTTCTGTAATCTTCTTTCTTCATCTATTAATCCACAAAGCCCCATGGTAAATCCACAACACGATGTTGTCACGTCAGCTTTTTGAGGTAAAATGAGGCATCAAGGCCTTAAATATGGCCTGTGACGTCACATTTTTAGGTTGATGGTACAGCTCCAATCTGATTGGACGCTGTATCATGTGCCCACCTCCTCCTTATTTTTAAAAATTTTTTGTGAAGGATGTGACGTCATCTCCAAGGGAGGTACGTCACATCCTTCAAAGCACATGGCTATATCACATGGTATTAGCGCTAATGGGATTGTCTTCAATCCCATTGGTTGCTCTACCATGTGATAGGTTACATGAGTTCAAAAGGATGTGACGTCACTTTTAGGGAGGATGTCACATCCTTTTGAACTAAAGTAACCTATCACATGGTACAGCAACCAATGGGATTGTCTTCAATCCCATTGGCTGTAATACCATGTGATACAGCCATGTGGTTTGAAGGATGTGACGTACCACCCTTGGAGATGACGTCACTCCTCTAAAAAAAAAAAGAGGTGGGCACATGATACAGCGTCCAATCAGATTGGAGCTGAACATCTGATCTGAAAATGTGACGTTAGAGGCCCTATGTAAGGCCTTGATGTCTCATTTGAGCTAAAGAAGCCGACGAGTCAACATCGTGTTGTGGATTTACCATTGGGTTTTGAATTAACAGATGAAGAAAAGAAAGAGATAATGACAGATGAAGAAAGAAGATGGCGATAGAAGATAAAAGAGAGAAGAATTTTGTTACCTGTTACTGATCTTCAAAGTGGATGGCGTTGGATTGACTTTGATGGCGTCGCAGTACGAGAGCTTCCAGATTCAAAGGGCCAACGCTTCTAAAGGTAAGAAAAATATTGAATGTATGTATATTTTATTTTACCGTTTTGTTTTATTGTATTTGTGTATTTTTATGTTTTTCATTGCCCATTGACTGCTAATGTATTAATTTGTGCCCTTTTTGGGCACAGATAAATACAGTTTTAGCCAATGCATTTTTGGGCAAATTGAGTGTTTTTTTTTTTTCTATTTCAGTTTATTGTTTGGAATACATTGTTTGTCATTTTTATGGCTTGGTTTTATTTTTGTTTCCGATTGTTTAGCGTTTTTAATTAATTATTTATTTATTGTGTTGGCTAGTTATTTTGCACATTACTGTACTGTATGTGTTGGGGGGGAGGACGTGTATTTGTTAAAATGTATGCCACATTTATTTTTTTTGCAACAGGATTGGTCCTGCAGGCCAGCGGGGACCCGCAGGGACCACCCAAGGACCCCAGGACACCCGCGGGGAACACCCGTGGAAACCACCTTGAGGCCCCCGGACACCCGCGGGGATCACCCGGGGACCCCCGCCGGCCTCTGGTATCAATCCTGTGTATAAAAAAATAAATGATGGTTTTATGTGGGGCACAGGGGGTGGGTTGTGTATTGTTGGTTAGTACATATTGTAATGTTTATTGGGGGCAGAGGGGGTGAATGAAGGGTCAAGTATGAGGGCCCCCAGGCACCCGCGGGGACCACCTCAAGGCCCACAGACACCCATGGGGACCACCAGGGGACCCCGTTGGGGCCCCAGACACCCATGGGGACCACCTTGAGGACCCTGGACACCCGCAGGGACCACCTTGAGGCCCCCGGGGACCCACGCCGGCCTCTGGTATCAATCCTATGTATAAAAAAAAAAATTATGTTTTTTTGTGGGGGCACGGGTTGGATTGTGTATTGTTGGTTAGTACATAGTGCAATGTTTATTGGGGGCAGAGTGGGTGAATAAAGGGCAAAATACCCGCTTCACTCACTCCCTCTGCCCTTAATAAAGCTGCTATTGTTCCTTAACCCCTTCATTGCCTTAGCGGTTAGCCGCTAATGTAATGACGTTGACTGTAAATGCATTTTTATTGCATTGGATTGATGCCGGGGATCTCGGTGCTGATATTAATGGATTTCAGCTCCAGAGACTCCCGCCATCATTCCGATGCAGGAAAAATGTTTTTTATTTTTTCTAAGTCTCGTCTCACCTCTTATCGGCAGCTTCTCACCACTCTCTTGCCAACTTTTCATGGTGACATGATTTTGAGAGGACATCTCAATTCTAGAGCCGTGATAAGCCTCGATAAGCCAATCGGGGCTACTGGAATAGTACGAGTTTGAAAAGCTGACGATATGTGGTGATGCGTAGCATATCGCCGCGCGTTTGGCGATTTTTTGAAATTTACTTTTTCTCTGCAAAAAAATTGACGAAAAGCGCTCTTATCGCCGGCTTATCGGGGCTTACTGAATAGCAGTAGGCGTTTTTGGTGAGAAAGTGGCAATAAGTGACTTATCGGCAGTGTTTGACAAACCTATACATTTGCACGCCCCGGGCGAGTGGATTTAACATCGTGGCGAACTCCTATTGGCCCAAGCAGCACACGTGTGGTACTAGGTGGCGAGTATATTTTTTTCTTCGGCGAGTAGATTTTTTGGTGATTTGTCGACCACTGCTTATCGGAGCTTAGTGCATAGGCCCCTAAGTTGGCTAGTAATGTGGATCTGGCCTGGGTGTGTTTCTTGATCTCCTGAATTATACAGGCATTTTTATTCAACAATACAGTAGTTATTAAAAAAAGGTTAATGACCATTGATATTTGTTTTCTATTAATGTTATGTAAGGGCTCTTAATGATCTATTCCAGACAAGTGCAACACATGGCTTTTTAAAGCCTTAATCACATGTGGTTTAACTTGATGCACAATACAGCAAGTTTCTCTTCATGCAGGTGGTTGAATAAGTAGACGGTGCAGCCATGATTGTACCATCTTCTGACATTAGTCAATCAAACATAATTGGAGCTGTATCTGCCTTCAAAACCAAATGCTAATTATTTCCCACAGGAAAATGCTTGTCTTACACCCTTTCCCAGTCAACAGAACGTATTAGAATTCTGTTTTTTTACACCGTGTCTGCACAAAGTGGAAAAACTAGGAGGCGTTTGGGTGATTTGTTGTGTTGTTCATCTTCAAATAATCTTCATCTCTTATACACTAGTATGCGTTGGTGATGCTGAAACTAAAAATCAAATGATCCATTTTACCAGGGGTGGCTAACCCCAGTCCTCAAGTGCCAGGGCCGCCGTCAGATTTTCCACGGCCCAGGACTAGTTTTACGTCCGCCGTCCGCCCCCTGTGTCGGCAGTGTTGCGAGACCCATTTCACACCTCACGAGCCCCCTTTATTTCCCCCCCTCTTCCCATGTATTTCTCTCCACTTCGTCTCACTCCCTCTCTTCCTCACTCACCACCTCTCACTTTGCATGTATTTATCTCCCCAGTGTTTCACTCGTACTCCCTCTTCCTCACTCACCCACCTCCTGCCTCGCATGTATTTCTCTCCCCTGCGTCTCACTCTTACTCCCTCCTTCCCTCACACTCGCCCCCACCTTCTGTCAATTACCCCACTCTCACTCAATCTCCCCCCCACAAAATACATACCAAAAAACCCGACCCCCCTAAATACATATAACCCCACCCCAATACATATTAAAAATACACCCCCACCCCAATACATATTAATAATACACCCCCACCACATATTAAAAATACACCCCCACCCCCAATACATACTCAAAATACACCCAACCCCCCAAAACATATAAATGCACCCTCCAATACATATACAAAATATCACCACGCCCCAATACATATAAAAAATAGCCCCCCCCAATACATATAAAAATACACCCCAATACATATAAAAATACACCTCCACCCCACCCAATACATATAAAAATACATCCCCAATACATATAAAAATACGCCCACCCCCCCAATACATATAAAAATATACCCACCTCCAATACATATAAAAAGACACCCCCAATACATCTAAAAATACACCCCCCATACATATAAAAATACATCCCCATACATATAAAAATACCCTCAACCCCCAATACATATAAAAAAATATCACGACCCCCAATACATATAAAAAATACCCCACTCTCCAATACATATGAAAAATAGCCCCACCACCCCAATACATATAAAAATACACCCCCACCCCCCAATACATATAAAAATACACCCACCCCAAATACATATAAAAATGCACCCACCCCCAATACATATAAAAATACACCCACCCCCAAAAAATACACCACCAATACATATAAAAATACCCCCACCTCCCCAATGCATATAAAAAATACTCCCACCCCCCAACAAATATAAAAAATATCACCACCCCCATTACATATATAAAAGACCCCCAATACATATAAATAAAATACCCCCACCCCCCAATACATATAAAAATACACCCCCACCCCACAATACATATAAAAATACACCCACCCTCCAATACATATAAAAATACACCACCCTCCAATACATATAAAAATACACCCCCACCACCCCAATACATATAATAAATACCCCGTCCCCAAATAGATATAAAAAATACCACACCCCAATACATATAAAAATACACCCACCCCCCAATACATGTAAAAATACACCCCCACCCCCCAATACATGTAAAAATACACCCCCACCCCCTAATACATGTAAAAATACACCCCCACCCCCCAATACATGTAAAAATATACCCCACCCCCCAATACATATAAAAATACACCCCCACCCCCCAATACATATAAAAATACACCACCCCCAATACATATAAAAATACACCACCCCCCAATACATATAAAAATACACCACCCCCCAATACATATAAAAATACACCCCCCCAATACATATAAAAATACACCCACCTCCAATACATATAAAAATACACCCCCCCCCAATACATATAAAAATACACCCCCCCCCCAATACATATAAAAATACACCCACCTCCAATACATATAGAAATAGCCGGTGCTTAGCCAAAATAGCACAGCTAGGACGTGGTGACCAAAAATGTATTTATTGATTAAAAAACATAAAGTAGTAGTAATGAGTATTACCAGCACTACTACTTTATGTTTTTTAATCAATAAATAATTTCAATATATACAGAATAAACAGTCAGTGGTGCTCTAATACTCTCCAGTGAAAAATAATGCACAATGATTAAAATATGGAAACAGTGATTAGTGCATAATAAATCCAAATATACGGCTCTACTCAACCCTTCTTTAGACGGTTTCGCAAGTCTAATCCAAACATATATCTCCAAACAATGAGGGGAGCGGTGGCTGTACTGAAATGACAAGAATAAAAACTACATAGAGTAGTAACGTAATAGCACTGATGAAAAAGGAGATAAGTCTTATAAGGTCCTACTCACACATTGGCTTTTTATAATGGCATTTCCAAAACTGTGGCACTGGTAAACGATGTAGACACACCGGATACCTACATCATTTACCAGTGCCACAGTGTTGGAAATGCCATTATAGAAAGTCCAAAGTGTGAGTAGGACCTTATAAGACGTATCTTCTCCTTCATCTATTCAAGCCTGGGAGCATGCCTGGCAGGAGTCGTCGCAGCGGACCGTGAGGAGTTTAAAAGTAAGTTCTTCAACATTATTGTGCTTTAGTTCTAAGCCAGTTGTTTTGCCTGCTTACCCCCTCCATATCTGGTGTGGATTGACAGCGTCAGTAGATCTGCTCTTGCGGGACACCCGCGACTGTCTCCCTCATTTGTGAGTGGAGTTTGGCTTGCATATATACTCACATGCCTTCACGATCACACACAGTGTGGATACAACGCTGCACTATCCGTTTATGGACTCATATGATCCCCACTGGTGCTGCATATATGTGTAAAGATTGAACTAGACTATCATCACTGTATTATTTGTTTGTGTGGTCTTTTGAGTACCGGATTCTGGATTTGCATTAATCCTACCCACCTATTACCTTGTGGATGGCCAAGCCCAGCTGCCGGTCCTCTCGCAGCCGGGACCCAGCTCTCCCCAGCTGCAGGCCTCTTCCTCACTCTGTCCCACGCTGAGCTTTCGACGTCGTCACGCGCTGGGCCTAGCTCTCAGGCCGGCGCGCGGCGGAAGCTGGGCCAAGCTTACTTCCGGTGTGCTGACGTCAGAGAGGCCCGTTTTGCGCCCGCGTTGGAAGCTCGGCGTGGGACAGAGTGAGGAAGAGGTCTGCAGCTGGGGGAGAGCCGGGGCCCGGCCGCAAGAGAACCGGAAGCCGGGGCTGGCCAGAGGCCGGGCCCCCTGCAGCTACCAAGCCCAGGACACCTGTCCCGGCTGTACCCCCCTGTCGGCTGCCCTGTCAAGGGCCACCAACAAGCCTGGGATTAGGGATATCCCTACTTCAGCACAGGAGGCTCAATCAGTGGCTCAGTTGAAGACAGTTGAAGACTGAGCCACTGATTGAGCCAGCTGTGCTGAATCAAGGATATCCTGAAACCTTGACCTGTTGGTGGCCCTTGTGGGCTGAAGTTAGCCACTCCTGTATTATATAATAATTTTATTGATACTGTTTTGCTACTTAATTATATAGATATTTTATCTTTCAGTTAGGAAATACCTCATAACCTACTTATCACGAATGGGAAAATGACTTCATAGATTTTTAGAATATAATGATTAAAATACATTATTTTATTACTCGTTAATATAAATAGATTTGTAGCATGAGTGCCCCTATTTATCTTTTGTTCCTTTATGAATACTGTATATAAATATTCTTATATTAAATCATCTCTTATTTTACCTCCCTTTCGGACATATCTGTAATTAAAAAAATGTTTTCTAGTACTTTCTATTTAATGTAATTATCATATTTAATGTAACATTATCTTCTGTTTGTATTGTTAAATCACAGTAAAATATACGTTATAAAAAGAAATCAGATTGGAAATGTGTTCATATTAAACAGTAATTGGACATATATTAGGGTTGGGGTTGGTAAAACAGTGTGCCATTAAGCTCTAAGCTAAGCACAGAAAGTAGAAGCAAATTCTCATTGTTATGGGGTGCTTCTGAGTGTCAAAGTGCATAATTTGATTCTACTTTGCATAGTTGTATAATGCAGCTACGAAAAATGTGAATCAAAACTGGACTGATGATCATGTTAACAGCCGTGAGAAATGATGTTAATTGCCACACTCTGCTCTTACAGAAGTTGCTATAACAAGTTATTTCATGTTGTGAAAATCCTGCGTTTGTGTTTTATTCTGACATGACAGACCACATATTTAGTGCTGTGGGTATAGCATTAAAAAAGTTGGAGTTCAATGCCGTTTTTGCATTGAGAAAGATAGACCTACAGAATAGGACAAGCCTTTCAAACAGCACTGAATCCAGCGGGAATTCGGGCATCCCTCTGTCAGTATTGGTTTGTCTTCAAGGGATCCAGCGGCATTATGCTCTCTTCCTTGGAGACCAGGGGATTAAGTGTCTCACCTCCAGTGGTATCTTGTAGTATAGTTACACACACCAATAGTAAAAGAGGTTGATATCCTGCACACTGCTTTCATATTTATTAGTAGCAAATGGTTTAATGCCCTTCAAAGTGATTTCACTTTGATTAGCAGCAGAGTGATTATAGCACAATTGTGATGTGCCTGTCTTCCACTTGATTACCATTAAAGTGGTTAATGCCCCGTAAACCTGATTTATAGCCACCAAATCTAAATCATTACAAGTCAATCATTGTGATTGCAAATAGGTGTCTCAATTCAAGGTCTTAGACTAATTTAAATATACGGTTATGGTGAAGGAAATCTGGGTAAGGTGTCATATTACAGCTATGGCCTCTTGTCAATGGATAATTAATTTCCAGTAAGATTCAGCAAAAAGACTGGGCATAAATAATAGTAAAACAACTGCGTGATGCACAGAGCATATTTCTTTCCAAAGGTTTATAAGACACAAAATGCAGGACAATGGGATCACCAGCCATTCAAGTGTTACACATTGTATAGATATACATTGTTATCTACACAAGTATATTTTTACACTATGGTGACTTTTTCACAGACAAAGAGAAGCATAGAATTGGCACGATATACATAAATAAGTGTGTATTTGTATATATAGAAATGTACATATAGAAATGCAACATCCTCTTACTTTTCAACATCTACCCACGCCATTGTTATACACTCCCCTCCACACACACCTTTTGTAAGCGCTGTATACACTGTGGGTGCTTTATTAATCAAGATCTACGCACACGCACACATACAGTACACATACAGTACACACACATACACATACAGTACATACAGATGCATTCCCTTACATCCCAAGCATTCAGGGACCATTTATTGAGGAACCAACCAGGAGATGGTGGATTTGGTCAAATCAAACAATGTAGAAGTAATAAATATTCAAGTCCTGGAACATTTGGGTAACAGTGATCATAACATGGTCTCATTTGAAATAAATGATCAACAAACAGATTACTTGGGTTCAACAAAGACCTTAAACTTTAGAAAAGCAGATTTTAATCAACTGGGGTCTAAACTACAATTAATTCATTGGGATGATGTTTTTACAGGGAAAAATGTAGAAGATAAATGGGCAGTCTTTAAAACATTGTTAGAAAAGCACACTCATCAGTGTATACCCTAGGGTAATAAGTATAAAAGAAATAAGTCAAAACCAATGTGGCTAAATAAACAGGTAGAGGAGGAAATGGACAAGAAGAGGAAGGCGTTTAGATTCTTTGTCAGAAGGGACGGAGGCATCATATCAGAATTATAAGCAATGTAATAAAAATTGCAAAAGGGCAATAAAATTAGCAAAAATGGATAATGAAAAAAGGATTGCAATAGAAAGTAAGATCAACCCTAAAAAGTTCTTTAAGTACCTTAATAAAAAACAAAAATGAGAAAAGAAAATATAGGATCCTTTCAGTGTGAGATGGGCAAGCAGATTATTGGAGATAAGGAAAAAGCAGAGGTATTAAACAAATTATTTGCCTCTGTGTTTACCAGGGAAGAATCAATTTGAATAGTAGTGCTGCAGGAGAAAGCCACAACCTCCATATTAATGAACAATTGGTTAACTGAGGAAAAAGTTCAAAAGTGGCTTGAAAAAATTAAAGTAAATAAGGCACCTGGCCCCGATGGCATACATCCAAGAGTTCTCAGGGAGTTAAGTTCAGTAATAGCCAAACCATTACATTTAAAATTCAAGGACTCCATTTCCACAGGCTCAGTACCACAAGGTTGGCATAAAGCAGAGGTGGTGCCAATATTTAAAAAGGGAGCTAGATCATAACCGGGGAATTACAGTCCTGTAAGCCTGACTTCAATATTGGGAAGCTACTTGAAGGTTTAATACAGGATAATATTCAGGAATACCTAATGGGAAAACAAAATTATTAGTAATAGTCAGCATGGATTTATGAAGGATAGATCTTGCCAAACTAACCTTATTTAATTCTTTGAGGCGGTAAGTAGGAATTTAGACCAGGGTAATGCAGTTGATGTGGTCTACTTAGATTTTGCAAAAGCTTTTGATACAGTTCCACACAAGAGGTTGGTGCACAAAATAAATCACATTGTACTCAGTAATAATGTATGCACCTGGATTGAAAACGGGTTGAAGGACAGACAACAGAGAGTTGTCATAAATGGAACTTTTTCAGGTTCGGCTAAAGTCGTGAGTGGAGTACCTCAGGGATCAGTACTGGGACCCCTGCTTTTTAACTTGTTTATTAATAACCTTGAGGTTGGCATCGAGAGCAAAGTCTCCATCTTTGCTGATGATACTAAATTGTGTATGGTAGTAGACTCAAAGCAGGATGTCATTTCTCTCCAGAAGTACTTGGAGAAACTGGAAACGTGGGCAGGTAAATGGCAGATAATAATACAGATAAATGTAAGGTTATGCATTTGGGATGCAAGAATAAACTGGCGATTTACACATTAAATGGGGATACATTGGGGGAATCCTTGATGGAGAAGGATTTAGGAGTGCTTGTAGACAGCAGGCTACCATTCTGCCCTCCCTGACATGCAAGCCCTCGTAAGAGTAGGCAGTGCCAGGACCAATTATGGGCTTTTCCCACACAGGTAGCTCCTTCAAGTGACAGGGGAGGAGGTGGGAAAAGGACTGTATTCTGTCTGTACTGTACTAAAGGCGTTGCACCACCCAAATTTAGTAGTGTTTCTACCTTTGAGAGAGACAGGTGTCACACAGGATTGCCTGAGAACTGGCCTTTCCTGTTCCTCTTCCCCTTGGGGAAGAGTGAGTGACGACCTTTCCCCTGACCCTACTAGAGGGGCAGGGAAGAGCAAGGACTGCTGCGGGGACCCTTGACCCGTAGTGTAGGTCCAGGGACCATCCAGGCATTGGTGACCTACAGTGAACTGCAGTGACCAGAGGCCCACGTGCTACTATGTGTGTACAGAAGGAAAATAAACGGGACCCAGTTGAATATTCCTCCTGCCTAGAGTGTAATCTTTCTGGGGGGAGAGGTAACTGTTTCTACTGTAGGAGATTGCCTCCATACATCTGGTTCATACGGCAGATGGAGGCGCTGTGTACCCAGAGATAAGCAACTATAATGTACACCAGAAACCAGTCCTGTTATCACCAACAACATTGGCGGAGACTCAGATCTACTGTGAGCCAGCAGGTATGCAGCAACCTACACCATGTAATGGCGACATCTCCCAGAGGGTGGGGGAAACAGCTTTACACAATTGTAACATCGCCCGAAGAAGGGATCAATGTATCTCGAAAGCTCACACAAATAAAAGCATTTCGTTAGCCACAGAACGGTATCGACTGTTTTGTTTTTGATTATATATATATATATATATATGTAGAGGTATCAGTACCGTGTTAGCCGAGCTTCAATAATCAAAAAATAAATAGATGATACCGTTCTGTGGCTAACGAAATGCTTTTATTTGTGCGAGCTTTCGAGATACACTGATCTCTTCTTCCGGCGATGTTACAATATATATATCTATATACAGTGGTTGACAAATCACCAAAAAATCTACTCGCCACACAAAAAAATCTACTCGCCACCTAGTACCAAACGTGTGCTGCTTGGGCCAATATTTACTCGCCCGGGGGTTAAATCCACTCGCCCGGGGCGAGCAAATGTATAGGTTTGTCTAACACTGTCTATATACAATCTATCTATATATATAATATATGTGGGTGTGTGCACACTTATTTGTGTGTGAGTCATAGGGAGGTTAAGTCATCAAAGGTTACGCCCACCTGTTATCTGATTTTGAACTGTGATTTACGAAGAATGTTATTGTCACATCCAATTATCTTGTGTTTACGTAATCATTCACAAACTCATTTAGTGCAGGGAGGAGGAATGTAGTTGTTTAGCATCCTCTATGTGATTTTCAGTGAGTCACTTTTCCTCCTTGCGACTCCTGTATTATTAATTGGATTGCAAGCTCTTTAGGACGGTGATTAATTGTGACATGTTGTTCTATGTACATCTTGTGTATACTGGCAGCTGTATGTAGAAATAAATCAATTTTCTTCAAAGCACAAGGGGTGCTTATTAATGCAAAATAAATCGATTCCAAAGTCAACAATTTGGTTCTGGATGAGAAACATTTTTTTCTCTCCTGAAAATGTATCTTTTCACCTTATTTACCAGCTGAGTGATCTGTAAATAAGCAATCTGACATGACAGTGAGCCGTGTACTGTAATAACTGCATGTCCCAAGTGCCCTGAGAAGTACAATGCAAGGCTGATTATCTCCATTCACCTTGGGGAATAAGGTTCCACATGTCAGCATGGGGTGAGCTGTACGTCTGTTTTAATGTAGTAAAAGCAGCAGGGAAGCGACAGACAGGGAATACTGGGTGTTTTTAAGCAGCACAGGAGATTCATACATGATTACTTTATTTGAAAGACCTCAGTATTTTATATGCCTTTCAATGTTAAACATAAGATGGGAAAGTGTATTCAACCAAACAATTCAAACCCATGGATTTGTAGCCTCAGAGTTTACAAGGCCTCTCGGAACAATGAGAGGGTATCACAATTATTGCAATATTTTCTTAGAATACAGTAACATGGTATACAGTATTTGTGTCTTTTGCCATAGTACGTTGGAACATTCATTGCATGTGTTAGTGTCATTGTGACATCACTCATAGTACCACTAGCCTCACTCTGTGCTGTGGAGCCGCTTCCCAATTCAATGAATAGTACTGATCTCTTTTCTAGTATGAATAGGTGGCTTCGCATGCTATTGTATAGGGGATATTAGTCCTACAGTTTTACCATAAAAATCCTTTCCAAGTGCACTTTTCAGCGCTTCATGTTTGAAGTGCACTGGCGGCCCGTTGCCATGCAGCTTTCCCCCTTCAACTCTATTTAAATCTACTCCATGTCCATGTTATAATTCTGCTGTGTTGCATATAAGTAACTCATTTTTTTATTTCTTAACCCTTTTGCTGCTGGGGGGCGCGAGGGGGGGGGAAGTTGCAACAAATTGCAGCGCAATGAGCTGCAAGCGCACTGGCAATGAAGTAGTTAAAAGGAGGGAATTAAAAAAAAAACAACAACAAAAAAGCACATTTTTTATTTGGCTTCCCTGGTGTATATGGCAACCCTGGTGAGCATTTCAGTTCATTCCTGGGAACCTTGGGCCTCATGCAGAGAGCATCGAATTTTCAAATTGGCGAATTTCATAAAAAGTAGCTTTTTTGGAGAGTTTTATTCTCCATATGCAGAAAACTTCGAATTCTGCTATGTTTAACATGGATGCGTGTGGCGAGTTTAAATGGGAAAGATGCGCGCTTCAGAAATGTGTAAAGAAAAAATCGCGCATTTTTTGTCCCCTTTGCTATAGGCGGCGAGCGCCATCTTATTGCCAACTTTTCCTGGCGCGGCAAAAATGAGAAAATCGCGCCATTTTCCTGGCGCGAACAGCCGCTACATGCCGTTCGTACCTCTCTGCATTCGGAGAGTTTTAAAAATGGCGAGATGGAGGTTCTCGCCAGCCGCGAGGCGAGTTTTAGAAATAGAGAAAAAAAATCGGCGCGTTTTTCGTAACTCGCCATTTTCTGCCGTTTTCTGCGCGAAATTGTACAAAAAATGGCGAATTTTGAAATAACGATGCTCTCTGCATGAGGCCCCTTGTTTGTCAAATGAATAAAAAAAAGTGGCTGAAATATGAGTTTTAGAAAGCACTGAGAAAGAGAGATGTGTTTTTAACTGGAGCCGTGTTGATTGCTGCTCTATATGCACAGAGTTGTATTGTAGAAGTCTGTGTGCAGATTGCATTTGATCTAAAACACATGCTCTTAGTAATTAGTAAAGGTTTTTATAATTGCTTAAACTCTTCGGTGGCCTTTTCTGAAGCTGGAGCCAGTGACAGTGCTGTGTGGCTTTGTGCTGATGCTGTATTGGACTCAAGCTGTGTGTGACTTGCAAATGCAGGGTTACCCACAGCACATTTTGTCATTTTTTCTGTCCAAGTCTTATTACTAAAATCAGCAATATCAGGTAAATAAAATGTTGACAGCTGTGTACCATGAAGGTCTGTGCAGTAGTAACTTCACCTAAAGCAGCAATCTCCCATAAATATCTTTTTGTGTTGTTTTTTTAAAATTGCATGTGCCAGGGTGTCCCACAGGACCGTGGCGGGCTGATTGCAGGCGACTTCCCTGGAAGCCGAGATATAATTTAAAAAAACAGTTTACTTTTATTTAATCCACCAAACCAGCAGTGTTGTCCGGTAAATACCATAGTTCAGGGGTGACCAACTCCAGTCCTCAAGAGCCACCAACAAGTCATGTTTTCAGGATTTCCCTGGCTCAGTCAACCACTGGCAAACAAATGTCTTCAAAGTGCAGGTCTCCTCAAAGACAGATAAAAAGTAGAGCTCTACTCGCTTGTTCATAATGAAGTTCTCCATTTAATGTGACAGCAAAGAACAGTGGAATAACAAAGTTTCAGATCCCATATAGACCTTTCATCAATGACCGGGCCACTGATTGAGCCACCTGTGCTGAAGCTGGGATATCCTTAAAACCTGATCTGTGTTGTGGCCCTTGAGGACTGGAGTTGGCCACCGCTGTCATAGTTGATATTTTGATAATCGAGGGGACCACAGAGCTTGAACCATTGTGTTTCTACTCCGTGAGACTGTCCGCTTCAGGCACTGAAAATAAACTAAATAAATACAAGTAGCAAAGATTCACCCTTCCCTTCTTAACAAATATATATATAACACCATATATATATATTAATTTTCACTCCTGTTTGTCTTAGCTTTTTCTAGACTAGTGTTTCTTAAACTGTGGTCCCTGCACCACCTTTGGTCCCTGAGGGCTGACAATCTCTTACCTGTAAATAGGACTATATTGATGAAGAGAGCCAAGTGTAAATATGGTGGTCTTCCAAATGATCATTACCATGGAAGTGTAATGCAATATGGACGGGTTGAACTGTTATTTCTGGTACTTAGTAGGATGTAGTTTCTGGTGTGACTATGGCACTGAGGGGTCGGCTATAAATACACACTCATGCTCACTATAATCTAAGCCTTGAAAAAGGTCCATGTGATAATAATAACTTTATTTATATAGCGCTTTTCTCCTAATGGGACTCAAAGCACTTCAAAGTTACAAAAAGGGATAAAGAATACATGATTTAAGGTTATAAAAGAGACAAAACACAAGGAAAGATACAATACAGGATGGGACGGTACTGTAGCTATTAAATGCCGAACAGGTTGTGGTTCATTAAATAAATGTTTGGGTAAACAGGTAGGTCTTGAGACTGTTTTTATAGATTTCCATAGAGGGGGCTTCTCGAACTGTATGAGGCAGATTGTTCCAGAGAGTGGGAGCAGCGTGGCTAAAAGATCAGGCTCCAATGGAAGTCAAAAAGATTCTGGGACCTGTTAGGACTCCTTCATCTGCAGATCGAAGTGAGTGAATGGGAGTGTAGGGAACTATAAGCTTTTTCAGATAGCTGGAACCCTGGTCATGTAGTACTTTCAATGTCACCATCTCATCTTAAAATAAAGTCACCATTTTACAGGCGGCCAGTGCAGAGAACGGAGAACAGGTGTCATGTAGTAAGTACGGGTCTGGTTAGTTAACAACCTGGCCGCAGCATTATGCACCCGCTACAGGCGGTGCAGATCTTTTTCCGGAATGCCCAGGTAGAGCTCATTGCAGTAGTGCAGGCGTCAAGGACACAAAGGCATGGACAAGCGTAGTAAGAGCCTCTGGGGGGATCAAGTGCTTAATCCTGGTTATGTTCTTTAGGTGGATGAATGAAGATTTAATCACACCTAATGTTCAAGGGTCAAGTCCCAGTCAAGGACAACACCAAGATTCCACACATGGACAGAGTTTAGCAGCTGGGAGCCCCCAAGCTTAATGCCAACTGTGTTGACCTAGCTTCAGTTTTGTTTTCTTCCGACGGTGAGCATCCACCACGAGCACTTCTGTCTTATCAGGATTCAACCTCAACCAACTGGAACTCATCCACTCTAGGAGCTCAGATAAACATTTATTGAAGACTGATAAATGGTCCTTAGTGCCTGGTGCAAAGGACAAGTAGAGTTATGTGTCATCTGTTTAGCAGTGATAACCCAGGCCATGTCATCTGATTATGTCACCTAGTGGCAGCATGTACACTGCAAACAACATAGGAGATAGGATAGAACCCTGTGACGGGGGCATTGGTGCAGAGGAGTAAGCTCTTGAAAATAGTCTCTGTGACCTGCCAGTGAGAAAAGATCTGTACCAACTGAGAACTGTGCCACCCAGTCCACAGAAATCCTTCAGGCGCTCCATTAAGATCCCATGGTCCTCGGTATCGAATGCTGCAGAGGGATCAAGGAGTACTAAGATCGCACAGTCACCTCTGTCTCTCGCCAACAGGAGATCATTTAGCACACGAGCCAAAGCTGAACTGAAACAATGGCACTTTGTAGTAATACATATTACCTTCTCTTCACTTGACATTAGTGATTGTGCTATTTTGAACCAATGGTGGGGAGTTTGGCACCTTTACCATACTTTCCTGCTTTTTCATGTTGGTCTGCCCAGACAAATATACAGATGTAGCAGTTGTTATTGCTCCCACTGAGATGTTGCAGTGGGACCCGCACCACACCAGCGGGTGCAAACACCATTGTGTATTCATTAGCCTTGTGTGAAAGGGGGCGGAGCTAACACACTTGTGCAATATCACTTGCTATAGATCGGGAATTCACAAAGTTTTGAGAAGGAGTATCTGTGCTCTATTCCATTACTTGAATGACAGTTATTATGGGACGAGATTGGTGAATATCCACCATAAATGCAATTTGAAATAGCCAAGACTGTCACAGGTGCATTCCCACTTACCAAATATAATGAAGTTGCTGTGAAAGCGGTCTCAGTCAGCCTGATAACACCTTTGCATTTTTAAAACTTATTTTATAATAAAAGATGTACTTAATAGTTTTTCAAACGTAATCCAGAATGCCTAACAGAGCCCAGCACGAAGATGACAAATTCTGCAATACATACTGCTTTTTTAGATGCTAGTTTTGAGGCTCGTTCCTAGTGGTGCATAGAATGCAGCATTGATTCCCAGCCACTGATCGGTGATCTGTTGTAAGCATTCAGAAATCACATTGGCAATTTTTAGAGGATTTCACAGTACATTTAATATGATCATGGTATAAAGAAGGTGGTGTTTGTTTCAAACTTTAAAGTTTTGGTGTCATACCAGTATTTGAAAATGAATGCTGTGAGGTTTCAAAAGCTCTGTAGATAATGGCAGATGTGACTGGTATTGTGGGGTGGTCTAAGAGATCTAGACCAACCCACCCTACCAGTCCCATGTGCCATTATTTTAAATTCGCTTCTTTAGTTACAGCTCTACGTAGAGCCTATTCATATATTTAGGACTCGCTTGCGTTTTATTTTAATTGAGAGTTTGTCTCTCCAATAAAGTGTTCTTTTAAATTACACATCATATCTTACCATACCTACCACTCTACTTCATTAGGTTGCCCAGGTGTGTTTATCCTGTGTTCATTCTGTGATAACACTGTGATTAAGTGCTCTCACATTGGGGTTCATTGCTTCTTCAGGTTTACACATCAGTTATGCTTGCTCCCAGAGAGAGAGGGGGTCTTGCGGTTCCTGACATCTGGAAATATTATCTAGCCACCCACTTGAAACAGATGGTTTGCTGGCACTCCCAAGAGGGTCAATACCGATGGGTAGATTTGGAAAAGGGATTTATCAATTCCAGGGCACTCCCGGCTCTTTTATGGAATAACAAACCAACAAAGGGTCTCAAACCAGACATTTTTGACTCAGCAGTAATGACATTTTCTATTAAGATTTGGTATAAGGCCAAATCCAATTACCAATTAGCCTCATCTCCTTCGAGATGTACCCCTATTTTTGACAACCTTTGGTCCGGGTTGGTCCACAGCTAGTTTTGATGTATGGAAGGTTAACGATATTAGAGATGTGGGAGATATGCTTCAGAGAGGTAAACTACTAAGCTTTAATGATTTTTTTGTCAGAAGTATTCTTTCTCGGGAGCTGAGTTGTTTAGATTTTTAAAGGTTTCCCATTATCTGAGGGAGTTGTCCCCAGGTGGGTCTTTCCCAGAGTGTACAGTATTTGAGGAATTATGCAGAAATGGAAATTATCAGTTGGGTCTTATCTCAATTATTTACCAATTTCTTTGCTCCCATGAATTTAGAGCCCCTTGCACACATAGGTATATGGATCAATGGGCCCAAGATTTTCAGGTAGAGATTACTTGGGAGCACTGGCAAACTATCTGGATCAATGCAATGCACAATATTTAAAGACAATATTTATAAAGTTATTTTTAGGTGGAATTTAACGCCCCAGAGGTTGAGGCAGATTTATCCAGAGACCACGAATCCCTGTTGGAGGGTTGTGGGAGGGTTGGTGATATGGCCCATATTTGGTGATTCTGGCCCAAAATATAGAGGTTCTGTGGAGTAGTGCAGAACTTAGTGCGAGAGACTTTTGGGATAAGGATCCCTCTAGATCCGATTACAATGGTGTTGGGTAAGCTGCTAGATAATTTATACAAAAATAAATCTAAACTATTGTCACATATCCTGACCGCGGCTAGAGGCGCAATAGTGGGGGCCTGGAAAAAGCCCCAACCGTCCTACAGGAGAGAGATTATTTCGAGAATAAATGAAATGCAGTCGATGGAAAGATTGACAGCTTATGTTAGACACAATTCAAGAAGATTCCAAAAGGTCTGGGAACCCTGGAATTCTAGGGGGAACAGGTGAACGGTTTATTCACTGTGGAGGGAGAGCTATATTTTTCCTCTTTTCAGAGTTGGTTATTTTATGTGATAGTTGGAGCTGGGACTGTACGGCATTGTTGTATTTTTTGTATTTTTGTGTCTTTTATGATACTGGTGTTAAATTAATGTTTTTTTTTTTATTTCAAAACAATCAAAATAAAAAATAAGTTACAAAAATAAATAAATAAATAACACCAGTATGGGTCATGATGTTTTCATTGGGTTTTCACCTATATGACCCAATAATGCTGCAGGTTGTAAGGCATTAGGATGTAAGGCATTTTAAAGAAATTCCCAATAAAACAATCATTATGGTCAGTATATTTTAGAGACGATAGAAAATGTATTTTAGATTATTAGGTTTTTTTTTTTTAACATATGTTGGAGGATTTGACATTGAAGTGTAATTAAGATTAAAAAAAAGTGACGACATTTTGTATAGGAGAATACATTTGTAATTGTCTAAGTGGAGTTTGGGCTATGAAGGATTTTATTGATTTTATAATCTAATTTGAAAATACAATACAATTCTAAAGCCGAAACTATATATACTATTTTTTTTTTTTTTTTGTAATTGCTATATTTCCAGGGCTAATATTCTTACACTTGGGCATACAATTAGATTCAATTTGATCTGGGTTTCGAATGTTGAGAACTCATCTTTAGACAAGAACATATCAAAAGGGCTTAAGTAATAAAATAATTTAAAAAAAAGAACATGCCAGAATTTAAATCCCCATTAAATTATATTAAACTGTAATATCTTTGTTGGCATAACCTTGTAACACACTGTTCAGTGCTTTCCGCAGTCGTTTTGTAACACTGTATTTCTTATGGGTGGTCATATTCTTTTATAAAAGTGATGGCTGGCAGCCTATGCTTGGTAATTATTTCGTGATTTCTAATGAGAATGAATATAACAGTGTGCTAAATTTTGTTAAAAGAGCCTTTCTTCACTGCATATTTTTTAATTGATTAAAATTCCAGGTTCCTGTATAAAAATGGCAGTGAAATGCAGTTGGTTCAATTGCCTTTGCACACTCATTTTCATTGTCAGTCTTTTTTTTTTTTTTTTTTAAATCTATATATGTTTCAACAATTGACAACTGCTGGAGGATTTCACAATGGACTAAACAAAGTGCTTTGGACCACAGCTGCGATTACTGGAGATTTGCAATGATGTACCTTTCTTTCTGCTATTAAGTATGCGCCACTAAATAGCTAGCAACAAAGGAATGTATTGTGTGTGTGATACTTGCCACTTTCCGTACCAAGCTTTCAGATCTACCAAATGTATCCTAAATTACATAACTATTGCTAAAGATGGCAGCGAGGGTGTCTGACTGAGCGATTTCACGCTATCGCCACTGCAGGATACGTTGGTAAATGGCACTGCAAACTTTGAAGCACCATCCAAAAATGTATTTTTTGAGAAAAACACATGAAATCAGAGCTCCTTTAAAAATAGATTTTTTTTCCCGGTCTCTGTGACTCAGAAGAGTGCCTTCCTAAGTAAAGAGTTAAAATGTGATTGACGGCGAGGGAAGCTTGCATGAAGCAAAGACTTACAATAGGAACAGTTGGTTGAAACATTGGTTTGCTTTCCTTGTAAGCTGTTTCAGTCGACTGTGCACATTGTAACACTTTACAAGGGAAGTTGATCTATTGAGCTGCATGGAGGAGAGAAGCTGCTCAGTTTGAGAAAGGCAGCTGTTCCTTTGAGATATGTGGCAGTTGCTGCATCTCCTTTACTTGTGGCATTGAAGCATTTATTTTAAACTGCTTTACAAAGTCAGGCACAGGAGATTTCGCGAACTTTCATTACATACAGTACAATAAATCCAATTCTATTTAGGGCCCTGAAGGAAACCATTTTTGTTTGCGATGTTGGTGTCCAGCGAGACTCTTGACGTTACAGTCCAAAATGAGGCGTGATTTCATTTATGTGGTTAAGTCCCAGCATAAGAGTGGATAATTGACACATATGGGATTGCTAACAGGCTTTTGGCAAGTTGGGATCCTTATTTCCTAGGTCCAGTCCAAAGTTGAACAATAATTTGTTCTAGCAAATGTAAGATCATTTCGGGGATACTCAATGAATTTTCACAGAGGGCCACTTCCAGTCAAGTAAATCTAGGGGGTGCAGCCTATCGTGGATGTGGCTAGTCCCCTCCCCAGCAAAACTGAACCATGGAGCAGAGATGAGAAAAGGAGAAAGCTGCTTTCAAAGCTTCATTTGGGATGTGGTCAAAGTTGACTTTGCATGCTCACCAAAGACAGCCATTTTACTGGCTTGGTGTAGTTTAAAGAAAAAATATAACTGCGCACCAACTGTGTAATATAAGTGACTTATAGTGTATACCAGCGGTGCACAAACTGGGGGGTGCGAGATTTTTTTTTGGGAGGGCGCGGGCGGTTGCAGAGGTCCCGCGCGCTCTCACCAGACATTTAAATGAAATGCCGGGGGACCGCGCGAGACCTTTGCAACTTCTACTTACCGGGATTTTGCCGGCTTCAGCATGCATTACCATGGCAACGCGGCGTCAAATGATGCCGCAGGGTCATGTGACACCACGGTAACGTGACATCAAATGACGCCACGGGTCACGTGATGTCACACGACCCCGTGAGGTAAGGAGGGGGGGCGCACTTGGGAGGCGGTGAGGTAAGGAGGGGGGGCGCCGCAAAAATGTTGGCGCGCCCCTGGTATATACAATATTGGGATATTAAATAGTCTTGTTGATAACCATAAAAATGTCCATAAAGAGTGCACCCAAAGATTTGTGATACATATCAAAAAAACTTTAGTTTTTAAACCTGATGTGTTGAGAAAGTCTGCTGCTCGCCACAGTTAATGGCTCAGTACCTTATTGATCACATGAAAATAAAAAAGAGACAGCGCACGACCTCTCATAGTGTATAAATGTGTCATTATAATGAAACAATAATTTGTGATATAATATGCACGTACAGAAAAAAATCAATTAGTTAGGAAGAGCATGTTTTGGGTCCATGTTACCGCTCAGATATCCAAACGATCCACTCCGTGTATAACGGCTGTCCTTCTGGGCCCCCACTTCTCTGCGCACATTCCTGTTTCAGGCTGTCCAGGGCTCCAATGCAGGCACTCGTCCTGTCGCACATCCACACCGAAATAGGGTCACAGGTGTGGATATCAGGATACACAGCGGACCAACGGAACAAACTAACCCCAAACTGCTGGCTCTGGGGTATAACCCCACGATGCAAGCCACAGTTCCACGGCACTACCAGTCCCTCTTTCTTTCTTTTCATGTAGCTTGGCGTGGTGCATCACCTAATTCCTTATGGGGGTCTTTCTTTGGTGGCTCCAGTATAAGCCCTGGGCCAACTGCAGACACCCCATATGTAACTCAAAAAACAAACAGAAGAGCCTTGTTATGGACGTCGGTTATTAAGTAGCATGTACTTGGTAGCCCTGCTCAGAGGCGGAAGAAGTGCCGGATTTCCCAATAGGCCCGAGCTTTGAGCGGCAAAATTTGGGAGTGGCAATTTCCCCCCCATTTTTTACCTTTTTAATATTTACAAATATATATGTTACCTTATTACCTTGTCCGGCGGTATCTCTTCCTACAGCGTCCTGTTATCAAGGTTCCGCAACGTCAAATGGCCTCACGTTGCCATCACGTCACATGGTGTCGCATCGGCAAGACAACGTGACGCCGCAATGTCATGACACTGAGTCGGCTGAGGAGGAGATGCTGCTCAAAGGGGTGGCAAAAGTGTAAAACCGGCCCTGCCGCAAAACTAGTGAAAGGGGGACCCTGGTGCACTAATAGTTTTCGGTTCCCTGGGTGGCAGCGCTGAGCCTGAAAAATCCTGCTCCCTCATCCTCTGCAGCGCTTAGTGGGCCCCTTAAGTTTGCCGGGCCCAGTGCCTTGCACCTGCTGCACCGTTTGTAGTCCTTCCCCAGGCACTGCTGGGTAGCCAGGCTTGTAAATGGTATAATGCTACTAACGTTTAACTGCATTCGATCAAGTCTGTAAATGTTACATTTATCCCTAACTAACCACAGATGGTATTTTTTTTTACTGTACTGTTGTGTTATTTAATGCAGTGCATTATTTGAAATGCACATTGACAAGTCTGTGTATGAATAAAATGTGGAAGGAAAATTGCCATTAAAGAGGAATGTATCTTTGCTTCAATTTATTAGGGCACTTTGCACCAGTTTTTCCCTATTTGCTTAGGAGTTGGGGGGGGGGGGGGTCAACAGGAGGCGGTATGGAGATATAATGACATAAATATTATAATGGGATGTATGTATAAAGTCTTGTGCTTTATATTGTCTCCATTTAATCCGTGCGGTAAAGTCTCCCAGGTTTTAGGTGGTGTGAATCTCCATTGCTAGCAATCTGCATTAAAGTTTCTTTTATTTCACACAAGCACAGGCGGAATACGGTGGTTCAGAGTATCAAGGCAACCGTTTCACTGTGTTGATACACACACCATTGTATATTTTAGTCCTGGAGCAGCTCCTACAAAAAGCGTGATGTTAAAATGCATATATATTTGTAATTGCTTTAGATCATTTCTAACCCCACGAATGAGTCAAGTGTATTAGCACTCTTCTTATGGTACAGCTTGTGTCTTTTTCTCTCCTGTTACTCAGGCGTTATGTCTCTGCTGCGGCCCCTTCTCTTGGACGTGGTCCCAACTATCCAACAGACCTCTGCTCTGGCTCTCGGGAGGCTAGCCAATTATAACGATGATCTGGCAGAAGCCGTTGTTAAAGGAGACATTCTTCCACAGCTTGTGTATTCTCTGGCCGAACAGAACGTAAGCACTATGTATTTAAGTTTGTGCGTGTCATTTTATTTAAAGCTTCCGTCTATGCAGAACGTAAAACATGAAAATTCAGCGTTAGAGATGTTAAGAGGGCCAGAACAAATCGGGCCATACCTAACCTCTCCTAATCCGCACCCTTGCTCTCCTTGTTTTAGCTTCTCAGTTTTGGAATTAATGCCAGTACCTTCTAGCACAGCACAACACTGAATAATTGTGTGTGCATAAATAATACATGGGGATGTTAATGAATAGAACCAGAATGACAGATTGCTAGATAATTGAGGCACTTGCCATTTCTCATATAGAAACAACATCCAGTTGTTTTGCAACTATGTTGTTTCTTAAACATTTGAAATCTAGAGGTTATTTAAAAATGCAACGGAAAGGACAATGAATGAAATACATGAGAACTGATTCATTAAATTAGAAGGTGCGTTCACCATTACTTTAGGACAAGGCCGTTTAGTTAAAATGAAAGCTTATACTGAACTACTTACTGTTGGTTACACATAATGGAGTGATGTATCAAGGTAAATTTAAGAAAAATTGATGCAAAAAATTGCGTTATTTTCATCTTGCGTTTTTTTGCGTCAATGTATTACGGTCTTTGTTCCAACTTCTGTGACCTGTACATCAGCTTGTGATGTGGGGAGTGTCGGGAGGAGATGTGGAGGGCTTACATGATGCACAGATTATAATGAGATAAATGAAACTCTGTGTCAGTCTCTCTATTTTTTTTATTGTCCTCGACTTGCATCAAACAAATCTGCCATGTCTGAAGTGGCGTAAATATTTCTGGCCAACAATGTATCAAATGCGTGAAACCCTTTCTTACATTTGACACAAATAGGTAAATGGAGAATGCATGAAAACAAACTTCTATTAGCACTTTTTTACATTGATGCATCTTTCTTTTGTCCCCACAATGGCTCAGTGCATGCGTGCATGTGCGTGTGTGTGTGTGTGTTTGTGTGTGTGTGTGTGTGTATATATATGTATATGTGTGTGTCTATATATATATATATATATATATAGAGAGAGAGAGAGAGAGAGAGAGAGAGAGAGAGAGAGATATTTATATATAAATAGATCTGTGCTTGTGTGTGTATATATACATACATACATACATACATACATACATACATACATACATACAGTACATAAGTATGTGTATATATATATATATATTTCATAGAGATCAGCACTCCTAACTATTTCAACTCTCCGAGGTGCTTGGCAAGCTAAGTCATGTAACTGGTAGGAAAAGCCAGCACAATCACATTTGAAGGGAAATTTATATCACCATATCTTAAATCGAGTTTTCAAACTTTTCTTGGGGAAAAAAAAAATATATATATATATATATATAAAATCTTCGAGGATTAAAGTAACACGCTTATTGCAACTTTGGTGTGCCTGCTTCCTTGATTTTTCTACATTGTGCTTCTTCTTTAAGTGCTTTAGCAGTACCACCGTTTCCAGACCTCTGGGTTCCATTGTTCTGTGTGTGCCCGGACTACCCTGCTGTAAGAGAGTAGCGCGCTCACGTCCTACATGCATATTAGTTAAATTAATTGGAAATAGGAAAAATGTTCGCAGAAATTTGAATCTGCAAGATCATTTTAGCTGTGGATTTTCGCAGATCAGTCTCAATAAGGCAGGTTTGTATATTTTTTTCCTATCACTGAAAATCTGCCCTGTACATTAAGATTTTTACAAATATGAATCGGTTTATGGATTCTGAATCCCTGGGAGAGACTTTTTTTTTCTTTTTTTTCTAGAGTCTGAAGCAATAAATATATATATATATATAAAAATATATATATATAAAAATATATATATATAAAAATATATATATATAAAAATATATATATATAAAAATATATATATATAAAAATATATATATATAAAAATATATATATATATATATATATATCCCCTCAAACCTCCCTCCAAATAACATATGGAGAGACACCTGTGCTCAAAATGAAGCACCGTTGGATATCTGGGAAATATGCAAATGAGATATGTAAAGTATATTTAAATCACACACATCCAACGCTTCCTAAACAGATTTCCATAAGACCCCCACCCCCCGTCCCCACATCTGTCATATTCACAAACAGATTTGGATTTGTACAAAGCCGAAATCACGGATTTCACAAAATCTCATCGGATCCGATGGCGGATTAGGATGTATCCGTCTGGATTTTTTAGTGCCCAGTCCGCCTATGGATTTCTGTATGCGGATCTTGGTGAAAACAGTGTAGATAATCTGTGGATCGGATTTTTTAACAGTTTTGCCCATCTAATATTAATACCCCTCTCTGAGCATTAAATATGTGAGGATAATAAATTAGAAAAAAAAAATCTAATAAATAAAAAATGATCAGATGCGTAGTAAGAAATATGATCAGATGGGTTATAGAGTGAATTCAAAATAAAAAAAAAACTTAGAAAAACAAATGAGTATATAACAAATTCGTATACTTAAAGACAGGTTTGGTCCAGTTGTAAGTTTGGGTATAAATCGTCATATTTGTCCCAGTATTAGTCCAGCCACAATTCCTGACACTGTGGGGGAAATGGTGCAGCTTTTTGTATGCGGTCCTCTTTGCCACATGAGATAGTGTTAACATCCCATAGAAAACCTGCACACTCAAAAATGCCCCACGTAGTGTAATTACATCACCAGTATAAAAACAAATATGCACTCATAGAAAAGCATATCAGGCTCGGAGTCCAAGCAGTAGTGCGCGTCTGTCCCGTGGCCGATGCCATCAGAACTCCCTTCAGTGTTTCTGCCGGAGGTTGCAGCGTCTCTCCTTATAACGTCATCACAGCAATTGACATTGAGGCTTGGATAGACCGAGGCATTTTGGCAGAAGCATACTACAGTACTGCTTGATCTCAGAGTCTGATATCCGTTTGTATATCAGCACGTATGTAAGTGCATATTTGTTTTTAGACTAGTGTTTTCATTAAACTTGATGACACTATTTGGGGCATTTTTGTTTATGCTTGTTGTATTTATGTATATGTGTTGTTACACACACACGCATGGCCTGCCAGTGGTGGACCAATGAATATTGTATCTGCATGGGTCTTCAATGACCTTTGGTAATTGGCAAGTGCTGAAGCACAGCTGAACCACAAATGAATTACCAAAAAACTACAATTGACAAACACAAAAGTGACAATTCAACTAAAATATATAATAAATAAGCACAATTTCTTTGAAGAATACCTATCCAATCTATGTTTTTCTGTTCCTGGATCAGCATGGTTTCAGTGCTTCTTGAAGTACTCTGTTTTGGTAGAGTGCCTTTTTCACCATCCCCACAAACGGATCACACAGGGTCAGCAGGGATAAGTGTTCCGTGTATAACAATCTTTTTATTCCCATTGTCTCCTGCTCACTTTGTTCAGGGAAGCTTCTACCAATTACAATTGACTATGCAAAGTATACATGGGATATATTTATACTATGTTACTATATTATTGTATATATATTTTATTTGCATATACATGAATGATGAATGTGTACCTATAATATATATATATATATATATAAAAAGGAAATCACTGTGTTAGTCCAAATAAAAAAGGTATCACCTAATACTGAAGAACTTATATATATATATATACCTGAATATATATGCCTGAATACACATTTTATTCCCTGGAAGTGAGTGCTGCCTCTTTTTTGCCTTACGCAAGGATGGTAATATGGTTTTGTGTATATATATATTTATTTATAAAGTGCCAACATATTCCGCAGCACGGTACAGTGGAGTGTAGTTATGTAAATTTACATAAACAGAATAACATGCCAAATAAGGACAAACATGCACAGATACAGAGAAGTAATGAGGTCCCTGCTCGTGAGAGCTTGTGTGTGTCTCGTTTGGATTATAATATACTGCTAGCAGACCTCTCTGCCTCCCAACTTTCTCCCAATCTATACAAAATTCTGCTGCTTGAATAATTTCACTTTCTCCCAAAACAGTCTCTGCTCATCTCATCCTTAAATCCCTCTCCTGGCTTCACATCACGTTTTGGATTACCCACCAAGTTCTCCTCCTTACCTTTAAGGCTCTCCACTCATTTGCTCCTTCCTACTGTACATTATCAGCTTTGGTCTCTCGTTATGCCCCTGGTCGTCTCATGCACTCTACCCATAACGGTCTCTTTTCCACCCCTTTCACCTCTACAGCTCTCTCTTACCTTAAACCCTTTCCCCTCAATGCACTTTACCTGTGGAACTTCCTCACACTGAGTATACGCCAAGCACCTTCTCTCCCCACCTTTAAGACTAACCTTAAAACTCTTTTTAACAGGGTGGGTCCAAAGAGAACCCCAAAAAGTTCCTATATCTAGCACTCGCTGTGGCAAAAAGTGGGTGAGTAATTACTACATGAGATATAAATATCCCTAACAGAATGGTATATGACCAGAGGCTAACCATCAGCTGTCATATATAATACATATATGTCCACATAGGACTAAAAGTGAAAAAACAATAAAGTTTTAATAAACATATAAAATTATGAACATATAATGTGTAGTGTAATAAATAATACCTTTGGTCTTAGCTGGCATATGGACCACCCTTTCCCCCATTGACTTTCGTATAGGTGATTACATATTTGGTTACATGATGCGTATGTCAACTGCTTTATAGGTGGCGCCCACTTCCTAAGAGGATTTTATTACACCACACATTATATGTTCATAATTTTATATGAACCTGAGAGCGGCCGCGGGAGTGCTAGGGGAGCGCGGCCGCGGAACTGCTAGGGGAGCGCGGCCGCGGGACTGCTAGGGGAGAGCGGCCGCGGGAGTGCTAGGGGAGAGCGGCCGCGGGACTGCTAGGGGAGAGCGGCCGCGGGACTGCTAGGGGAGAGCGGCCGCGGGACTGCTAGGGGAGAGCGGCCGCGGAACTGCTAGGGGAGAGCGGCCGCGGGACTGCTAGGGGAGAGCGGCCGCGGAACTGCTAGGGGAGAGCGGCCGCGGGACTGCTAGGGGAGAGCGGCCGCGGAACTGCTAGGGGAGCGCGGCCGCGGGACTGCTAGGGGAGAGCGGCCGCGGGAGTGCTAGGGGAGAACGGCCGCGGGACTGCTAGGGGAGAGCGGCCGCGGGACTGCTAGGGGAGAGCGGCCGCGGGACTGCTAGGGGAGAGCGGCCGCGGAACTGCTAGGGGAGAGCGGCCGCGGGACTGCTAGGGGAGCGAGGCCGCGGGACTGCTAGGGGAGAACGGCCGCGGGACTGCTAGGGGAGCGCGGCCGCGGGACTGCTAGGGGAGCGCGGCCGCGGGACTGCTAGGGGAGAGCGGCCGCGGGACTGCTAGGGGAGAGCGGCCGCGGCACTGCTAGGGGAGAGCGGCCGCGGGACTGCTAGGGGAGAGCGGCCGCGGGACTGCTAGGGGAGAGCGGCCGCGGGACTGCTAGGGGAGCGCGGCCGCGGGACTGCTAGGGGAGAGCGGCCGCGGGACTGCTAGGGGAGAGCGGCCGCGGGACTGCTAGGGGAGAGCGGCCGCGGGATTGCTAGGGGAGAGCGGCCGCGGGACTGCTAGGGGAGAGCGGGCCGCGGGACTGCTAGGGGAGAGCGGCCGCGGAACTGCTAGGGGAGCGCGGCCGCGGGACTGCTAGGGGAGCGAGGCCGCGGGACTGCTAGGGGAGAGCGGCCGCGGGACTGCTAGGGGAGAGCGGCCGCGGAACTGCTAGGGGAGCGCGGCCGCGGGACTGCTAGGGGAGCGAGGCCGCGGGACTGCTAGGGGAGCGCGGCCGCGGGACTGCTAGGGGAGAGCGGCCGCGGGACTGCTAGGGGAGAGCGGCCGCGGGACTGCTAGGGGAGCGCGGCCGCGGGACTGCTAGGGGAGCGCGGCCGCGGGACTGCTAGGGGAGCGAGGCCGCGGGACTGCTAGTGGAGAGCGGCCGCGGGACTGCTAGGGGAGCGCGGCCGCGGGACTGCTAGGGGAGAGCGGCCGCGGGACTGCTAGGGGAGAGCGGCCGCGGAACTGCTAGGGGAGAGCGGCCGCGGGACTGCTAGGGGAGAGCGGCCGCGGGACTGCTAGGGGAGAGCGGCCGCGGGACTGCTAGGGGAGAGCGGCCGCGGGACTGCAAGGGGAGAGCGGCCGCGGGACTGCTAGGGGAGAGCGGCCGCGGGACTGCTAGGGGAGAGCGGCCGCGGGACTGCTAGGGGAGCGCGGCCGCGGGACTGCTAGGGGAGAGCGGCCGCGGAACTGCTAGGGGAGCGAGGCCGCGGGACTGCTAGGGGAGAGCGGCCGCGGGACTGCTAGGGGAGAGCGGCCGCGGAACTGCTAGGGGAGCGCGGCCACGGGACTGCTAGGGGAGCGAGGCCGCGGGACTGCTAGGGGAAAGCGGCCGCGCGACTGCTAGGGGAGAGCGGCCGCTAGAGGAGAGCATCTTTGCGACTGCTAGAGAGAGTGTCTGCGGGACTGCTAGGGAGAGTGTCTGCGGGACTGCTAGGGAGAGTGTCTGCGGGACTGCTAGGGAGAGTGTCTGCGGGACTGCTAGGGAGAGTGTGTTCGGGACTGCTAGGGAGAGCAGCCTCGAGACTGCAAGGCAGAGCGGCCACGGGATTGCTAGGGAGAGCGGCCACTTGACCGTACTGTGCCAGACAGGCCCTGGCATTCAAAGGATTAAAAAGAATCATAATTTTGTGATTTTTATGCAGGTTTTCCTGACCCAATTATGCTTCTGTATAGACCTCTGCAAATTGGGACGGACAAACCCGGGTAATCCAGGTCATTTGGTAGATTTAACACCTTATTTGAACCACGTGGATGTAGCGATCACATGTTTGCGGGCAGGCCCCCCAGGATGGGACTGGAAGTGGAGGATACTCTACTCTCGATCGCGTTAAACGTAATGTTCCTCTTAAAAAAACGAGTATTTGTAACACGACGTACCCTGTAAGTCAGAGGTGGCCAACTCCAGTCCTCATGGGCTACCAACAGGTCAAGTTTCAGCACAGGTGGATCAGTCATTGATTGAGCCACCTGTGCTGAAGCAGGAATATCCTGAAAACCTGACCTGTTGGTGGCCCTTAAGGACCTACTGTAAGTCATAGGTCTCTTTGAATGCCGGCTCATGATATTGATGATAGGTCATGGGCCACTCAAAGGGTTAAAGCAGCAATCCCTCCCAGAAGCCTATAGTTTGACCCCCATAATGTTAGTATATTGGCCTCTAAGCATGTCCTGTAATTAGTTTTTATTTTTCTGTTTTTCCGTAGCAAAACACTTGCTTTTCTTCACCTCAAGCTTCTGCACTGATCACTGGGAAGGGGTCTACGTTAACCTTCCAGACACGTCATATTTCAAACGCGTATACATCCTGCGCTGAGGATCAGATTTAAACCATAAAAACCGCGTTGGGAAGGGCAAGAATATATCTAATAAAATAGGTCAAATCCATTTCAAATAAAATGGGGGGAAAAAATGGCGATCAGCATGGGACTGCTGCTATAATATGAACGGACACTCAAGAAGATAAATGTTTTTGCAAAGACACATTTATCACCACGCACACTTTGCATCAATAGACTGTTGTATTAACCCGTTCACTGTCAGGCAGACTAGCAGTGGCTTTTGCAGGCCCCCCCACCCCCCCCCCCTCCCCTCCAGGGTTCATTTTCAAAATGGTCTGGATGATAAATTGCCCAGCGTCCTGTAGCACAAACACATTTAATCTGTCTCTCCGTTGCAGAGCTTCTGGACGCTCGCCAGCTTCAGCAAATAAACCTAAGTAAGTGGAAACTTTCTCAGTCATGGTTCCGAGAACTCTGACAGTGAACTGTGGCTGAACGCTTAGCTCTTCATCTCCGAATCAGATTGTAGGGGGCGGGGCTGAATTTAGAAATCTCATATATTATATATATATATATATATATATATATATGATTTTATATATTTATTCAAGGATAAATATATCCTCAACCTCTTCCGTGCTGGAGGCCCTGTATGGGTAGTGTTGCTGGCCTCTCTGGATCTTGAATGGGTTTACGTCTGACCTTTTTAACACACCAGAGGAATTGTTTCAGCTCCAGAAATATTCTTTTTATTGGGCAACATTTGGAGATGACTATTTACAAAGCCACATACACGTTCCCCCCCCCCCCCCCGACCTTATTTCTGCAGCTGCAGCCTGGATTTGCATGATATTTTGGACAAGAAGTGGACATTTTGGAGAAGGCACCTATAACATTCGGCAGTAATGTGCTGCTAGCCTGTAATAAGTTAGTGAAGAATGTGCTGTGCTTTTATACATATTTGCTTTGTGATCAGTCCAATAGGAGAAGAAAGTCTCCCGGTGTGATCCTTGGCCCTTTCTCAAAGCAGCATTTTGTGCATGGAGTGGAAAATCCGTCCTCTGCTCCCAAAAACGAACACACAGCACTTTAAAATGATAATGACCGAAGGTGTTTCTGTGGGGAAAAATGTGGCGGATCCCTTAGCAAAGAAACATTATTTTCTCTGCAAACGACAATAATCCATGTTTAAATGACAAAATGTGGGAGAAATAAATATCTGTCTCTCAAATAGTATCCAGGCCTCACTTCTAATCATTTCATGATCACTATATGGAGTTTCTTGTTGGGCCCGGGTAATGAGTAGGACTATACAATAATGGGCCCACAAAGAACATATCGTAACACAAAACATAACCTCAAAAAAAAAAAGCTGCGTTCGAGTGGAGGAAAATAGAAAGCACTTGGCTACGCAACAGCTCGTCCACGCGTAACTTCCGGGTCATATATGAAGGTATATTTAATCTGTTTTGAAATGAAGCCCGAGAGAGTCACTTCAAACATCACATGAACAAATATCACATCGCAAGCAACAGGCAGTGTTTGTGTTTGTAGATGGAGGCGCAAAGTTACAACGACTTCTGGGAAAGACTGCTGCTCACAAACCTGCAGCCATCATGTCTGCCTTATAATGCACAGCAATTCTTTACCAAGTTATTGTCTGTTTTTAAGAGGCTCTGAAAACATTAGCGACGGTGTGTTAACCCCCTGAGATGTGCGTTTAGACACAAGTTTAAAAACTTTTTTTTGCCTGTTTAACTTTGTATTTATTCAACTTTTTTTTTTTTTTTTTAATAATCCAGGGTGAATGGGTTACAGATGATAAAATAGGGGACAGGAGGCTTGGGGGAAGACAGTGAGACATAAAATGTGACGACAAAAGAGGAGCTGATAGAATATGTCTTGACAGAAGTAAAGCATAAATGACAAAACCCTCGTTGGTGAGATGACGTCGAGGAGGTTAAATAAAGTTCGAGAAGAGCAGGGAAAAAATGTTTTGCGCAAGTGTCTAGTTTAAAGAAGCAGACCAAGCAATATCCTACATGTGTGTTTTCAGTTCTGTATTGGAGAAAATATTTGTAGCATTTAAAAAAAAAAAAAAACAACCCGAATTACATATTTTATGTATTATAGTGTAACAAGCATTTTTTTTTCTATAGCAACCATTTACAAAGTCACATCCCCTTCCTCTTCTGAAACAGGCTCTGGCACACCCCTTTTTGAGCCCTGCCATCTCTCTAGCAGTGCACCAATTGTATCTAGTGACTGCCTGGTCATGCGATCTTCCCCACAGAACTTTGCATCTTTGGTCCTCTTCGGCAATTTAGTGAACCCCCAAACCGAATCTTCGCTGATCGATCAGAGGAGAATGGATCGATTGGCAATTTAGCTAATTCCTTATAATTTTGTGGATTGTATTGATGCACATATTAAAGGGGGGGGGGATAAAAACATTTTGTAAAACAGCAGCTTGGAGTGCTGCTCTTATTTGTTAGAGGAGTTTAAATGAATTTATACATGGGCATTTTTAATGTGATGGACCTAGGTGCAAAAATGGATACATCTGCTTTTAATATGGGTCACGTAAGTCCTTCCCCCAGAATGCAGTCACACACTTGATACAATGACACTCGGGTTCAATTGATGGGGGAAAATTGGCATTTTTCCCTCGATGCATAAACCCCATTATTTTACATTTGATATTTCTGCAAAATTTAAAAAAAAAGCTACTGGAAAATGTAATCAAGTAAAAAGTAAGGAAATGTGTACTGTAATAAATCATGTGCACCTGCACACTGTCACTAAAACAGAGGCCCCTTAAATGTTGATCATGTCCTGTGAATGTCCCTGCTGATCTCTAACCTACAGTAATAACCGAGAGGAGAGTGCATTAGACCAGGGGTGCATAAAGTTTTCTCCCTGCGCCCCCTGCCTGCTCTGCTCCCCTGTTCGCGTCCCGCCATCCCCCGCTCGGCTCCGGCGTCAAATGACATTGTGGGGTCATGTGATGTCACGTTGCCATGGCAACGCGACGTCAGGTGACCCCGCGGGTTTCCATGGCGACACGTCGCCTTAGACCAGGTAGGAGAAGTTACAGAGGCCTCGAGCAGTCCCCCGGCATTTCATTTAAATGCCTTTGGGGAGAGCGCAAGACCTCTGTAACCGCCGGGCCACCCCTGAAAAATCTCGTGCCCCCCCCCCCAGTTTGCACACCCCTGCATTAGACTTCCAAGAGATTAGACAACGTATTAGAGTTCACCAGTTGCAATTATTAATAATGTAGCAATATTATATATCATTAATTGTACATATTTAATTTTCAATAAAAATGCAAAAATACATACAAAAGAAATACATGATGTTATTATATTTAATAATAGAAGAAATGTGCACAGAGACTTGTATTCCATGGACAAAACATTCTTAAAGGGACTTTATAAAAAATATATAAATATATATATATTTTTTTTTTTTTATAAACATAACAGGTAAATTCTGCATTCACTGAAGCAGCCATTCAGGTTGATTTCAGCAAAAAAAAATCCCCATTGACTTCAACCCAGAATGGCTGCATCCGTGTATATAGAATTTACTGCTAAATCTGAAACATTGTTACCACTCCATGTATACGTCCTCTCACAGCGCATTACAAGGAGGGCAACATCAAAAAGGTAGGAGTGTCAATAACCAGGCTAACACAATAGTTGTATTCTGCAGACATTACAGCATAAATTTGTGGTTGGGTATATTACTGACGCCTACTTTGTTTGATGTTGTAATTAGAAATAATAATAAATTAAGATCAGATGGAAAGGGTGTTAAACATCCAAATCTCCAGGCTGCTAAAATGAATTAAACTTGGTGTAAGAAAGCTGCACCAGATCAAATCTAACTCCATTGCTTTTAAATAGGATTTTTGTCACTGTTTGCTTGCACTGGATCTGCTGCAGTTTTGCAGCAGAAGACTTGAATACGTGTTCTTTTTCACGCTGTGACGTTCGAAACGCGTTGGATGGGTTTCTTGTCACATTAAAGTGCCCTTTTAATCATTTTTTCGTTTTGGGTCCTTCCTGCTCCGTTTTTGCTGGTGCGCTTTTTGGTCTCCCTTTTCCTGTTATTGCATAATTGTAGCTGCACAGCTTGCCTACCTACTACCAGGATGTGAGTATTGCTTATTTTCAGGGGAACCTGCCGATGAGACTGAGGGTGAGTGGGCTTGTACCATCTACCACCTGTCTTCAGGAGGATAGTACCCGTACTATTGCACATTAAGTACTATATTATTCTTATTAGTACCCTGGTTTAGTGGTTTGGCTTATTTTATTCATTGCACCTGCATTTGAGTGCTTTAGCCTACTTTCCATATTGCTTTAATTATAATAATGTTTTTTTTCTTGTATAGCACTGACAGCTTATGCAGCGCTGTACATAACATTTTTGCAGTCATGAGAACCTACTTCGTAGAGCTTACAATCGATTTTTGGGTGCCTGAGGCACAAGGAGATAAAGTGATTCGCCCAAGGTTACAAGGTGTAGACACAGGGAATTGAACCGGACTGCCGTGCTTCAAACTCAGTGCCGTTATTTTCAGTGCTTTTACTCACTGAGCCACTCGTTCAGCCCTCTACAAAAATGCATCATGTTCATTTTTTTTTAATGATCTAAAATGCTGCAATGAGAAAGCCAATGTAAATACCTCTGCTTATCTTCTCTATTTTGGCTCCTGTGTTTTCAATTCATCTGTGAGACAGTTGTTATTCAAGATCACTCAGAGCTGGTCAGATTAGTTCAAGGTCTTGGAAGGCAGATCTGCCATCCTTTAGTTACCAAAGGATGAAAGGAAATAAACTCATCTTGCTGTTTACCCGAACACTTCCACGCAGATTCCCCGAGCACAGTGTCTAACTACATATTTCACTTTGTAGCTTTTTATTTACTACACCAATTTGAATGCTCAATCTACATATTCAGTTCATGGGGTCTCTGAGTGGGATTCACTAAAATCCAGCTTTCTTTGGTATATTGTTAGTTACATATCCCAGCCACAGCACCTTACCAGCCTCATTAGTAATTCCCACATGGAACCAGCTGAGATGGGGAACTATCTCCCCTCCCCCCCCTTGCTTTCCCACTAGGTATATTTGGGATTCACTAAAGGCTGATAACAGACAAAATGGCCGTTATGGGCTTTTAACGCCAATTTTATGTATCAATCTAATCACTGGAGCCATATTATCAGCGGTAAAGGGATAATGAGGGGCATTTTACCACATTGATGCAGTATGTCATAGTTTTTTTTAACGCGGTTTATGCACGAGTAGCTAACTCCAGATTACTTATTCACAAGCTAGTCACCATACTCCGATACTTGGAAATATGGGGCATAGCACACAAAAATCTCACTGATTTTTTAAGCACCTAACCTGTGCTTGTGTTAGGCCAATCATGCCTATAGTATGTATATAATGTAACGGCCACTATACACATGCAAGATAAGACTAGCCAATCTAGAACACATGATAAAAATACACATTATTTATCATATAGAACTTAATAATAGATTAACTAATTAGCAGCCCAAGTAGCCAGCTAGTCATGCTCACCCAATGACTACTTGGCCGCTAAAGTTACGAAGAGGTCAATATTTGCACATATGGATGTTATGCTTTTTGTATTTTATCAGTAGGGTATTTATGATGTCTGTTAACCCCTTTGGTGTCTGAAGATGTTCCTTTGCAATACATTGATTGCCTCGGGCATGAAAAAGGTTAAATAATTTTCTGCCATAGGGTTTTTCTAAGAAATCCTATTACATAACCCTATGGTAGAACCTCCCCTCCCCCCAGGGGTCCCCCTGATGAAGCACGCTGTTGCGAAACGCATAGAGGTCACATGAGGCTGTTCAGCGCGCCCACCCATTGGCTGGTGCCAGATCGCCGAGGAGCTGAAGCGGACAGAAGATCAGCTGTTGATCGGTGCAATCCGGACTGCTACACCAGCATAGATCACAGCAGTCCCGCTTTTCAATATTCCCGGTCCCTAACAGCCACGGCTCAAAATGCGTAGGGTGGTTCCCATTGGTAGCGGAGAGAGGCTGGAAGTTGGAGGAGTGGATCGTGCACCACTGTGCAGGAGAAGGAAGGGAGCGTGCTGTCTCTAGAGCCGTGCTGTGCTGCCATCATCCCTGATCCGCCCCCTAGAAGCGACATGAGGACGTAGTGACGCTGGGATGCACCATCGGAAGATCACTGACTAAATGGGCGAAGTATCCCTGCAGAGGAAGAACGATCTACAAATCCACACAATCTCTAAAGCCACTGCTTTCTAAACTTGGATGTTTGTGAGTGCATTTCTATTATTCTTTGTGTTTAGTAAAAAGAATTTATTGCACCGTGAGTTGTGCACTTTCTTGTATTTTTTTCTTAAGTTAATATTTTAGCAAATATACAGTATGGGGCTATTGATCAAATTCTCTCAGCTGCAAAACTGAAACGAAACTAGTGGCAGCACAGAGTTCGTGGAAAGAATTCCCGTTAAAAGAATATTTTTCTTTAATAGGTTTTGTTTTTTGTTTTTAACAGGTTTTACATTTGGGAGACATTGATAACTAGTCTCCATTCTATTTACTTATTATCTTTCCTGACCGCAAGCTTCATGTGGAGTGTTTTCTGCCTACACCCCAAGCGGGTGCCACTGCATTTTTAAAGCGCTGTGGAGTCCGCATGCCCAGTTCTGGCAACTTTATCCTTTCTTTTTTCTTTTGCAGTTTCCTTAGTTGAATGTAATACCTTTTTATTACCTCAAAGAGTAAAATTGGTGCAATGCTTCCGCAAAAATCTGCACCTGATGTATGAAAGAAAACAAATTCATTTGAAAGTGACGTATAAAAGAAAAATCAATTGAAAGAATAATGATAGTCCTTGTGTTGATATAAGTGATGCATTTATTATATTTGCCCCAGCATTGCATCCCATGAGCAATGCTACGTATATTCCTTTTTATTTTACATTTTCTCTTTTCTATGCTATTTCAGTATAGGTTGTTGGCGACATAAATTTAGAAAGCTGATAAGCATATTAGATGTAAATAAACAAATGATAAAAATACAAGAGAATGTGTTAAATCACTGAGTGTTTTTATTTTACGATGTCGTTTTGTCATTCATCGTGCATGCAGGGTTAACCCTTTCGATGCTGAAACACCTACAATGTATTCCATTATTTATGCGTTGCAAGCACTAATGAGTTAAAGCAACAATGATCTCTTGTCTGGCCAGTTTGTATAGAAGTAGTTCGCTACATGTGTCTCTGATGTCATCAGAAGCGTCACCCTCTGTGACTTTGTGATTATTTGGGCCTGAGCACACATTGCAGGATCCCGAGTGAGCATATGTACTTTCAACCTTGGCTCACCCACCAATACAAGGCTTTCTGAGGAGGCCAGGTCGTTTCACCGCAGCCGGTTCACCGCCAAGACATTTGGCCGCCAAGATAATTTACCGCCACAGGTAATACAACCCCTTATCCTAAAAACCCTAACCGTTCACCCTAAAAGCTTTAAACCCTAATCCTAACCCTAAAAAAACACCTACCTGCTGCGGCCCACTGTCACTCAGCTGCTGCATGGCCGCGTTGAAACAGCCGCTGCTAATTGTCCCTTTCTGTTTCTGAGCACCTCCTGCTGCCAGTAGGGTCAGTGGGAAATGGGATGCTGGCAGCCTATATATACACAGGATAAAAGAGTCAATCTGACAGGCTTCAGCAGCACTACCGGCGTGGCCACGTCTAGAAAGCGGTCAAGTCGCTGGCACTACTGCTTCAACAAATACATCAAAAACTAGTACTGAAATGTTAAATACATGTTCTTAGTTAACATATCAGCATTGAAACAAGATCAGCCTTGTTTTAGTCCCAGCTCCAAGTGTTTTGGATGCTGAGACAAAGAAGCAATTCACATGAAACATGAACTTGTATAATCATTTGGTGAAACGGGAGGGAGGGAGGGGGTGGGAAGAGCAGGAACAAATTACAAGACGTTCTGTGAAGACTGAAGATCATTAGACAATAGTATCCCTAGTAGGGACATGTGTAGATCGATGCTGGGATATTTCCTGTAGTACCATACCAATAAGGTTTCTAGAGCTAGCATATAGATTCTGTAAGTAGTCATGTAGTTGTTTTTAGTCTGATATTAAACAGTGTTCAAAGAAGTCACTGTCTCCTGTGAAATACTAAAATCTTGGCCAGCACGGGGAAGACCATTTCACAGGATATTGAATAGGGGATATAGAATGTAAACCTTGTTTTTATATTGTATAATATTTTTTACTGTACATCATACAGAAAGTGGAAAGCGCCACAGGCAGTAATAATGCAGGATTTAGCAGAGGAAAAGGAGTAGGTGATTATAATATTTTCCATATGCCAAACAGTGCAATAAAAAAGATACCACATTCTTCGTGTCATTTTTGCACTAGCTGTGGACTTGTTTCTGGTTGTGAAATGTATTTGTTTAGGTCGGTAAGGCTCATGTGAAGTTTTGTTGCATGCTTCTGTGTTGCTAGCAGCTGCAAAGTAAAACCTCATACAAAAAAAGACAAAATGTAGAAGTATGTAAAAAGGATAAAACACCTTAACTAAATAAATATGTATGTGTATACAGTATATATATACATATTTATTTAAGTTAAGGTGTTTTATCCTTTTTACATGCTTCTACATTTTGTCTTTTTTTGTATGAGATTTTACTTTATACATTAAATATATAATGTGTTATGGTGGGTGAAAAAGATGGCTCAAAACCCTACACCGTATAGCATAAAAAAATATTACTTGTGAGCACATTCACATGTTTAAGGCCTCGGCCATGCTTACTGCTTGCTGGCGGAGGCGCGCTCCCGCTCAGCACTGAGCCCTACAGCCGCAATTAGAGCGGCTTTAGTAGGGGCTCGCCTACGCTTCCGCAAGCGCGCAGAAGCGTAGGTCTTAGGGAATTTTAAAATTTCCCCGCTTGCCGGCGCGCAGGGCCGGTCACGTGAGCGGTTCGCCCAATGAGGGCGAACCAGCTCCGTGACGCCACTGGCCCGGCCTGCCCCCAGCCCGCCCCCTGACAGCGCGCAGGGAAAGCACCTGCAAGGCCAGGGAAAGCACCCGCTTTCCCTGAGCCTCAGCGCGCCTCAGCACGCCAACGGGGAGCCTGGCCGAGGTCTAAGGCTGCGTCCCCGCTCGCGCTGAGCGGGCAGTGCTTGGCGAGGTGACTTGCATATATATGCAAGTTCCCGCTCACGCGATGCGCGCCCGCGTATGTGCGGGCACACACTCACCGGCGCTCTGCGCTTACATAAACAAATTTTTCATACTTACAAGCGGGCTCAGCTTCCCCTGCATTGTCCCTCCTCCCCCCCCACCCCCGCGAGCGCTTGTGAAAATTTAAAGGACACCCACGCTCGGCGCCAGCAGGGACAAAACCTTAGGCTTATTATATAGTAGGAGTTGGTGCGCGCGCGCGCTCGGTGTTGCGTTTATATATTGCAAGCAGGGGCGTGTGCGGCTAGGGTGTGGCTATAGATGTCAGCGATAGCTGTGCTGTGATTGGCATGGCAGCGTCACGTGGCGTGGCAGCAGCGCGAAAATATAAATTGTCATGTATTTGCTGTGATCTGCCGTGCCACCACTCACTGCCGTGCGCGCGGCTGAAGAACGCCAGGCCTGGACACAGCCAATTCTAATTGTTGAGTGCGCACTATATTACAGCCCTTTGACAGGTCTGCAACCCTGGTTTTCGCCATTATCACCTAGCATACTGTGCTTCCACTGCAGCACTCCACTACGGTGGAGGGTTTTTAATCACCTTTTCACCCACCATAACCTAAATAATGTGTGGTGAAGACTCAAGTCTTAAATTGCAAACCAGTACAACCAACCTCACACTGATGAGACCCACAAGGTCGAAACAGTCTGTCTGTGAGTGGGTTCACTGGCTCTGCATCTCATCCCAGGCTATGTTTTAAAGCTGTGTTTAAAACAGCGAGTGTTGGCTTAAGGGTTTCATATAATAATGGATTTAAGACAAAAGGTGGCACTGTGTGCTCATTTGCATGTCATTTCCCAGAATCCCTTGCTGCAGTGGAAGCACTGTACACTAGTTGATAATGGTTGAAAGGCAGGGTTGCAGACCTGTCTAAGACATGTGAATGGTCCCACAAGTAATATTTTTATTTTATTTATATATATATTATATATATATATATACTAGCTGAGAGACCCGGCGTTGCCCGTGAGTTAAATTTCCCGCTAGGAGGGGGGGGGGACAGTGGACAGGAGGGGGGGGCAGTGGACTGCGCACGCCATTATTTTAATATATATTTATTGTAATATATGTGTTTTTAGTAAGGCATAAAGGTAGAGTGCAGGGCTACAGGGAGTGTTCATCGTGCGTGGTAGTGTTGTCGTGTGTGTGTGTTTGTCGGGCCATGTGCACAGGGGAGTAAGCATGAGTGTTAGCTACAGGGGAGTAAGCAGTGTGTACACAGGGGTGACAGCATGACTGTGAGTTGTGGGATGACTGTGGTCAGTGTGAGTGTGTGGGTTGACAGTGAGTGTGTGGAGTGTGTGTACACAGGGGTGACAGCATGACTGTGAGTTGTGGGATGACAGTGACTATATGTGTGGGATGACAGTGACTGTGTGTGTGTGTTGTAAACTTACCAAGGAGTCCGCAGGGGTTCTGTGGGCGTATGCTGTCAGTGCAAGTGTGTGAGAGTGAAGTAGGTGTGTGTCAGTGATGTCACTGTAACTTTTGGCCAATGAGAGTCATGTGGGAGGTGTGTCACAGTGGGGCGTACCTCTTGGCCAATGAGAGTCGGGGTGGCCACGGACCAATCAGATTCACCGCAGCTAGTACCAACCTTTCGATTTTATATATTAAGATATATATATATATATATATATACACTATAAGTTATCAGAGTAGACAGAGTGGAGTAACACTGGATTTCATGGCCTTTTTTGTTGTTGCCTTTTTAAGATTTTTTCTTTTCTTTTCCCTTTAGCGCTTTTACAAAAAAGCAGCAGCATTTGTACTGAGAGCAGTTGCTAAACATTCTCCTCAGTTAGCTCAGTCAATAGTTGATTGTGGAGCAGTGGATATGCTGGTGATATGCCTAGAAGACTTTGATCCAGGAGTTAAGGAAGCTGCAGCCTGGGCACTTGGCTATATTGCACGACATAATGCAGGTATGTATGTATGTATGTATGTATGTATGTATGTATGTATGTATGTATGTATGTATGTATGTAGTGGGTTACATCATTTCTAACAGACTGTCTTTGCATGCTAGAACTTTCATGACTTGTGTGCTGTTTCTATGGCTACGTAGGTACAGCAGTGATTCTACACAGACACAATTGATGCTGCATACATATTAATGTTTAACCCTAACACTGCTGTAGTCGCCTGCAACACGCTGTTTTGTAAATCCTGTAGGATGTGATTTAGTGGAAAACTCCTGATTCCTATAGGCTATAGGCATTATAAAACAACACAGTAAGTCAGTTACCAGGGGCACGTACAGTATATAGAGCATTGGCTTGCATGATGGTAGTCTTCAAAAGAGAAAGGAACAATAACATTATTATTATTATTATTATTATTATTACTTTCGATTTAGGGTGGGGAAAGTGAATTCTAGGGAGATAACTGGCTAAGGCTAGAATTAAGCCAACAAGCTTCTGCCATCAGTGGCAACTACCCAATCCCACATTTTTCTATAAAAAGAATACATTGAACAGTAACTGAACTGCTAAAGTCTAAGCAAGTTTTAAAGAAATGGCGACAATAGAACATATGGAATAAAATTCATTTACAGACTCATCAAGTTAGTTTGAGGATGACAAATTTTTTGGTTTAATGAATCAAACCTAAAAAATTGCTCCGTTGTAAAAAGTAAATTACAATGGGAAGAATTGCTACATGAAACGAGGGTGTTCCGTTTCATTATAATGCAAACCTACAGTTACTATTTAGAAACCTGTAAATTCATTGGTTTTGTAATCTTGATGGACTGCAGGGGTGGAGGGTTTACATGGCTATGAACTTTACAAGAAACTGAGGGATTATGCTTAATCTCATTTGTGCTGTTGAAGAAAAAAAACTCTGTTGTGGTGTATGGTCAGCTCAAGTTATTTATGGTAGTCTGGAACAGCGATTCTGGAAAACCAGAGTCCAAAGGTCATGGGAGGTGATTATATCCTTCTGTGATCCAACATTCTGAAAATCTCCAGAGGTTCCACACCTGTGTGAACCGACTCCATACTTACTCACCTAGATGGCCAATTGCCAACTCACACAATGGAAACAGAAATACTTTACTGTGGATAACGAGATGGAAAAAAAAAAAGTTATACCACTGCAAGAAAAAAAGGAGGACCCCACCCCCCCTAGCTTATACTAGATACCGAAACTTGTGGTCTGGACTGACTGCAGCTCCCAAAGGCATTTCCTTCTGCTTCGGTCACTACAGATATGGCACAGTAGGCAGGAAAGGAAATACATGGGGCTGTTGTACAGTAAAGAGCTGCGAGAAGGATGAAGACAAGTGCAAAGCAGACGGAGAGAAGGTGCTTATTATTAATAATAACAACGCTCACTTGCATTGTTTACTCAGTGTGTGCTACATGTAAACAAGCAGCCCTAAGTGGCCCTGGTTGACACTTGACTCTTTTGAAATAGGACAACATTGGTTTACAGAATGGTAGATGATTTCATAACTCTTGTATAAATGTTGAGGTTTTCTACTAGCAAATGGAATGAAATAACCCCTTTATGTCAGTGCTGCTCAGAGACTGAGCCTCTGACTGAGCCACTGCTTGAGCCACCAGTGCTGAAGCTGGGCTATCCTTAAAACCGGAACGGTTGGGGGACTTGAGGACTGGGGTTGAGCACCCCTGCCTTATGTGACACAGAGACCAGCAAAATATTGCTTCCCCGGCCTCTCTGTCACTCGCAGGGTTTAGAACAGAAACCCTCACCCCAGGAATGACATGCTGTATTTTCTGGGACGGTACTGCACTATGGAGTCTCTTTGTGAAAGACTGTGGTTACCCTACACATTGAGACCCAGTGATTCCAGAGAAATTGTATTATTTAAAAATGCATTTGCTGGTAGCTGATGAAAAGAAGAACATTTTATAAACAATTCAACATTGCAGTTGACTTCCTTCAACAAATGTTATTATCCCTAAATCAAAGATTTGCCTGCTTTTGTTGCTTTGGAAATTGCACGTAAATCAATTTTCTCTGGGGCCTCATAATGGTGGAGTGTTTGTCATTCAATGGCTTCCTCTACCCTTATTCCCCCTGTCCTTATCAGTAAAGGTAAGGAGGGTAAGAAGGGCTGTTGAGTGAGGTTTTCTGGTGCAACTCTTGTGAAGTCCCACAATTACATCACACAAAAGGAAGAAGCCAGTGGAAATGAAACACCTCCCAATCTCTACTCATCATGTTATAAATAGCTTAAAATAGTTGTCAGATTTTGGTAAAAATGGGTATTAATCACCCGCTGCATTCCCTTAAACATGTTACTGCTATTGGCACCCTTTGGTGCCACAGCTTCTCATCAGCTTCTTAACGGTGAGGTTTCCAATAGTAAAACCCCAGTTTATAAAAAAGAAAAAAAGTTCTTCTCTGTAGATGTTGCCCTCACAGGGTTATAGTCCTGCTCTAGCATGAGCACGCTGGGTGTAGCAGTCGACGAATGATGGCGCTATGCGGTACTAAACCCCACTACTTTTTAATTGACAACCCCAGAGTACTACTTTACAAAAAAAGCAAAGCAAAAACACAGCCCCCCTTTTGAACCACTAGTTGTTAGACGGGTATTGCTGTTCACACAAATAAAGTTTGCAAAGAAGTCTCTAGGTATTGTAAATGGCAAAAAAGCATTGAACAAATTTGAATTTAAGGGGGAAATATAAATGATTACAAATATAAACATGTAGAATTTCTAGTTGGGCAAATATGAATGTTTTACATACACAACGGGAAAACGAGGTCAGTTTTCCAGTAGCACACAAGTTGGCACTATTAAATATATAAATATATAATACTGTGTTGGGTTTTGAGCTTGCCACACACTCTTGCCACACACTCTTCTGCATAACTGATAAAATGACAATCGTCATAATTGATTCTTATATATAGCTAAATAGCCATGTTAGTCCAGTTACAATATTATTAGGTGACACATTTTTTATTTGGACTAAATTAATATTATAGGACAGGTTTTCGAGAGATTTTTTTCCCTCTTCCTCAGGGAAAGCAATGCTGATTTACAAAATATTCCATGAGTTTAAAACTGATGTGAACCCAGATAACAATCTATGGCCGATGATTTAGAGAAGGAATGGCAGTGCGGATTGTAAATGTGTATGTGTATATACTCCCCCTCCACACACACCTTTTGTAAAGCGCTGTATACACTGTGGGCGCTTTATACATTTATATTTACACACATACATAGACACACATACTCTTACATCACTAACATTCAGGGACCATTTAACACCTCAAGCCATAAATCGCATACTGCACAGGGGGGAGGAATAGGCTTCAGTCACAGATACATTCCAAGTGCACTGTTTTAAAGTAAAAACCTCTCTTGCTTTTTGTAACACCGCCGGAAGAAGAGATCAGTGTATCTCGAAAGCTCGCACAAATAAAAGCATTTCGTTAGCCACAGAACGGTATCGTCTATTCGTTTTTTATTTTTTATATATATACATTTTAAGTAATGGTGGGTGAAAAAGGAGTCAGAAAATCTCCACCATTAGCATATAGCCAATAAAGAATATCACTTGTGAGCACATTCACATATCTTAGACAGGTCTGCAACCCTGCCTTTCAACCATTATCACCTAGCATTCAGTGCTTCTACTGCAGCAAAGGATTCTGGCAAATGACATGCAAATGAGCACACAATGTGTCACCCTTTGCCTTAAATCCATTTACATGGAACCCATATAAGCAAATGCTCTGCTGTTCAGACAGCTTTTAAGCACAGCATGGGATTAGATGCAAAACCAGTCAAACCACTCACAGGCATGTTTCAACCTTAATGGGTCTCATCAGTGTGAGGTTGGTTGTACTGGTGTTGCCATTTTCAAGGCTGGGTAGGTTTTCCATAAACATTTTAAGTTACGGTGGGTGAAAAGGGCGACAGAAAACCTCCACCGTTAGCATATAGCCAATAAAGAATATCACTTGTGAGCACATTCACATGTCTCAGACAGGTCTGCAACCCTGCCTTTCAATATACTGTATATAAAAGGCCAGATTAAAGTACACAATTCTAAGTTGTGAGCCTTAACACTTGGTTACTGTGACATGATGTCCCAGTTGGCATCACGGACGATTTGTAGGCTAGGTACAGTACATAAAGTATAAACTATTAAACAAGCGAGATGCAGTAACCACGCTTTTGAAAGCTGTTAATCACCTCTTGTGGTTCGGTCTTTGCTTCTGTGGTTTGACCATGTTCATGGCTACCTACCATTTATTTTGTATATAATAATTAACTGTACAGCAATTAACATCTATGCATCATTGATACGGTTATAACAACCTTGTTGCAAATCTGCCAACACTTATTATGGTCTTCAAATTGTATTTTATGTTTCACATATTCTTCATTATTTGTGTGGTGAGATAGTGTTAGAGCGTTTACGTGTTAGCCATTTATTCTGACGTTCTTGACACTGTAGTTAAATCCCAACTCCTATAGCCAGCCTGATAATTAATCTTAGGCAAGAGGGGGTTCATTTACAGAGGGGTGGTACCTTTAACCACATATGTCCAAATGCTTTACTGGCCATATACTGCTCTATAGGTACTTATAGATACATTTATAGGTACATACATTTATTACTCAGCGTGTACACTTACGTGGTTTAGACGGGGGTATTTGTTTCTGTACCTAGCTCCAGACAGGCGTGGATGCCAAGTGACCCATTGTTAATTTTTATGTATAAGTTTATATATTTGTTAGAATATTGGATGCTCAGTTTTTTTTAAAACTATTTTGCTAATTAAAGATTATTTTTAATTATACTAATATTACCGTACTGTGGTGCGTCTATAAAGGAATCCTTTTTCTCCAAGTACCCCTGTGTACTTAGTTTGCTTTCAGCATTTTCCAGGCAGCACACAGTTAGACACAGTTTGAGCGAGGTCCCCTCCTTCTCTATATATTTATTCTGAAGGTTACAACTATTGATAAATGCTTTTTTTTTTTGCAATACATTAACATTGCTGCAGCTCTTCCTTAGGTGGGAACCATGAAAGTGTGTGTATATATATATATTACTCACAAGGTGTCTTTAAATGTATATTTATTGTTATTGTGCAAGCCTATCATATTCATTTAAGCAAACACATTAATTGCTGTTCAATGCCTTCTTCCCCTCCCTTGAGACACTGACCATGTTTTTTCCCTCTCTTTTTGATAGCGTTAAACTGGACCTTCTTTTGTTTAGGATAATATCCTAAAGAAAGAAAAAGGCAGTGTCCATATAATACAGGCACAATGTTACATGTTACCAATGACGTGATTAACAGTTTTTCGTACCCCCTTTACGCCCTCCGTCCTTTTTATTTCTGTATTCCTTCCCTACATATACCTCTTAACCTTTTTTTTAAATAAATACTAAATAAACAGTTTAAGAAAATAATTGCTGCAGCCAATTGACAGAAACCCTATTATTGAAACTCTCTGCGGTTCCCTTTAAATGACCTCACTTTTGGGTCAATTAGAGCCGATTTTCACCGACGCCCTGCAGCCATTTGTAAATAAACCTTGTGCTCTGGGAGAAAATAGCACGTGGTGCTTTGTAGCCGATATGTACATTTTCAGGGTGCCGTCCCTATGTGCTTTCCGTGATTATTAGGTTTCTCTTTAAACTTGTACTTTAAAATGCTTGCAGAGAAATATGTTGAAATCCAGCCTTGTGTTCACATCGGTATGTCTCTAAAGCACGGGTGGCCGACCTTTTTTTCAGGCATGCTAATAAAGGGACAGAAATATTGTGGTGGGCCATGTCTTGCGGCCCCCTACATCTGGTTTAAATGAATAGCTTAACCTAAATTAGATAGTGCCAAAAGTAAACCAGGATAATAAAAATATGAAAATATGACCATATATTTTATTGAGGAGAACTTGAAAGCCTAATAGAAAAATAAAAAAATGTAGGTAAAATGTCTCAATGTGATCTCTGAACGTGCATTTCAGGTAACATGAGCGTCTGTCAGCACAGATCTGTACTTATTTTTTAACAACGTTCATTGTCAAAAACGTCTGCTCACAAAACCAAATATAGGGAATAACTTTAAACGTAATTTAATTATTTAAATTGATTCGATTTATAAAAGTTATTAAAATTGTGTTCGTTTTCAAAATGTATGTTAATATTCATAAATTTCCCCTTCCATGTTTTTTAATTTGAAGGATTTCGTATTGTTCCTTTCCTTAAACGATTTTTCGGTCGGTTCTTTTCTGCTCCATCACGCGGGGGCCATACCAAAATGCCAGCCCAGGCCACAGGCTGGCGGCCCCTCCTCCAATGTATACATATACTGCACAGTAGCTAAAGCTGAAATGTATGTTGAACTTGTGTTTTAACAGCCCAGAAAGCTAAATGATCATGACTGAGTACAATAGCAGGTGGGACATTTTATCTGCTTTTGTTCAACTCCATTTATTTTTTATTTTTTCGTCAAAAGGCTGTTATTTAAGACACACAAGTTCTGTTCTCCGAATGCAAGAAATTGTATTTCTAATCCAATGAAATCATCATTTAGCATATTTTTTTTTTAACTGTATGTACTAAAGTTTCTGGAGGTTTGGTAATTCTTTTAAAAAGAATAGAAAATGAAGCGGAATAGTTTGGTATTTATACAATGACCATGCTGACGGTCAGTATGGGCAGGTTCTAAAGTCAAATCTTTTTCTCTTTTCCTTTATAGAGGTGAAGAGCCAGCCTTTAGTATTTTATGTAAGCATACTTCTCATGATAATGTGAGGACAAGCCAATTTAGTGTTTAGAAGAACAAATGTAACTTGTTTTCATTTGTTGCTGGTCCATTCTTTTTCACGTACTGTAGATGGTGATTTTCTGAGAGTATTGTTTTCATCCTTAGGTAGAGGGATACAGTTGGAAAAACGACTCCCATTTCATCTTCAAGATTAGACCTTTTGCAAAGCAAATATCATTTCACACATTGATTACATTTAAAAAATAAATGTATCGGCAACCATTCCAAAATATTTCTAATAAATGTGATCAAAGTAATACATATTTCTATGTTCTGTTTTACAACGCACAAGATTGATCAATTTCTTTCACAATACTCACATTATACATATAACCAAAGTAGCTACTTATTCACATTTCTCGCTGTTTAATGTTATTATTTATCATTCAAATAATGAAAAATAACACAAGCCATGCCAAAACGAAACATGAAGCACAGGATATAATTTTAAAGAAGCTGATATTGTAATGTAGGAAACATTGATCATGTATTAAATGTAATAGATTGCTTTGTAATACTTTTTAAATAGTGGCTTTGAATATATTTATTTTTATAATTAAATACATTTCAAAAACACATTTAATATTTTCTTCAAAATATACATGGTGTCACAAATTGTCTGGAAAAATTCTGATACAATTTTCCTTATATTCCCATATAAAATGTGACAATGGCCCTGTCAAATATGTATAAAAAAAAACCATATTCTCAGAAATACATGAAATTATTATTTTTTCTATTTATAAGAAAATGCTTTTCAGATTTGGACAAAATGAAAAATAGAATAGACCTAATTTCTTGCAAAGTAATTTCTTCTTATACCAGAACATATGATGTTTCACAGGTTGACCAAACTTAGGTGAAGGGGTACGCTTAAAACACAAACTGATTACTACACAAATATCCATGTATGACAATGTAATTTAATGGTGTAAGTGACTATTTTGTTTAACTTTTCATTACTGGGAAGTTTTTTCCAATGGAGTAGGTTAATCAGTTAATTTTCAGTGTGCATGTAATGTTTTACCCATACAATTTAAAACAGAAACATGAAATGGACAAAACCCTTTGTAATTGGCGTGCTTGGTAAAATGTTGGTGCTTTGATTTTTCTCTATTGTTAACCATGCAGAAAATGCAGCCTATTGATAAGTACAGAATAGTCAGGGCTTAAACAGCTGACATCTGTCTACTCTTTTTTTCTTTTTTTTCCCCAAGTAGAATAACAAACCATTTCAGCCTAATCTACCTCAAATGTGTGCATGTAAATGGGATCCAACTATTGACCAGTGTTCCTTTCAGCCAAGGATTGGTCCAAATGGGTTTCAGGAAACTGGGAGGGCTGATTTGAAATGCAGATATCCAGACAGCAAAGTCCACCCTCCCCTCTTTCCTTTGCTGTGTCTGTCATGGTGAAAAATGGCTTGCACAAGGGTCAGTCACCCGTACTTACTTAATTACCTCTTCTTGGACCTCCAGAACTGTCACAAGCTGTGGTGGATTCAGGAGCTGTCCCCCTGCTAGTCCTCTGTATCCAGGAGCCAGAAATCGCTTTGAAAAGGATTGCAGCTTCAGCCCTGAGCGATATTTCAAAGCATTCTCCTGAGCTAGCACAGACGGTAGTGGACGCTGGGGCGATTGCCCACTTAGCTCAGATGATCCTCAATCCAGATGCTAAACTCAAGGTACTTGTTTCGATCTCTCTTTGCATTTAAAACGTATGACAAATACAAAATACACACGCCTACCAATATCGACTAGCTCAGAAGCAAATATATGCGCGCGTGTATATGTGGAACATTGAGGCGCACTGAAAACATGTATATTTCTAAGTGAGAAATTGCCATTTTTTTTACAAATAATTCCTGGAAATAATCTAGCATAAAAAGCATATTTAGACATTGTGAAACGTGCAATTGTGAAATGCAATTCATTCATTTAATTCAGCGCCTAACTTCGTAACGCACCCTGATTTGTAAAATAGATGTCCATCAATAAAGTATGTATTATTATACAGTAATGCTCAAACGCTTCAGCAGTTATTTTAGTATAAATTGTGTTCTTGTAGTAATTTGTAGACGTGTATGCTTTAGTTCTTGTTCAAATGGGAATAATACATTACAGAAATAACGATTGACGTATCTGAACGTGTGCACGGCTGGATTACAGGGGTCTTCTCATCAGAGCGCTCTCTTTTTTGCACTTCATTCAGTGTGAAATTCAACCGTAAACGAGAATAACAACTTTCACACAATTCCTATTTTACATGCATATGAGTCAAATGGCAATGGCATTTCTATTATTAATTGCCCCTTTATTGTTGCTATAGACAAATGGCAGATATGTGTTTATGCTTGTTTAGCCTGTATACAGCCCAGTAACTAAACTGCACACTATTTCATTTGCACGCTTACAAGGTCAGTACACTGGGGGGTTTTTTTTGTTGCAGTTTCGATAACTGGGACAGTTTGTGTAACACAGCAGGCCCTTCTCATATATTTTGGTTTGGAAATAGCTATTTATGTTCGTAAGTAGTGCCTGCAGTGACTGCAAAACTCAGACACATTACACGAAGAGCACAGATGTCTGAATAAAGGCATAGACTCCATTTACTCTTATAGTGTGTTCGTTTTTGTAGCGATTGCTAGTCATTAGTAGCAGGCATGATTTTGTTTTTATTATGCTATCAGGTCTGCCTTTATTTTTGTGTTGTCTTTATTATACTCTCATTGAAATGAATGAGCTTTTCTGTTTTGTGGTGTCTGTTTTGTTTCTTAACAGTGGTTTGTGGCTGCTCTGCAAAGTCCAGCTAATAGCCACAAAAGACACTTTGAGTTGCCAGTGCCATGGTTCCCATTTTATACATGTGCTCAAATAACTTCCTGTGTGATATTTGTTACCAGAAGTGGATTATTTCTCTGCGTTATTTACACGCTGTGTGCATCTGGCTAGCCTTATTTTGTTGTAAACTAATTTGAGTAAGTTATGCACATAAATTGTGTGATCTGGGGAGACTGCTTTGTGTAGCTTTTTGTAATTCACCCTATTCTGCTTATATTCACTAATACAATATGTATTAAAGTTGAATTGCAAAGCATAGCTTTCACATTGATTTACTTTGTCTTTGACCAGTTTTGCTTGCATGATTTTTCTTGATTTCATCCTGGATAAATAGAGGTGAGTACATTGAAATGCAGTGCTGAGCCACTGATAACCTTAATTAGATATATGGGACCAGTAGACCCACTTTAGCCATAAATGAGACCTGCATGCTAAATGTGTTTAGGTAAATTTGTTTTTAAATTAAACACCCCCTTTGATGTATTTATTTACAATTTTTTTTTAAAAGGCAGTAATAGATTGGGAGTTACCTCTCGTCTTCAAGTATGTCCTGGGCACAGAGTTATGATGGCAATACATGGTTACATTAGATGAACAGAGGTTATACATTTATACACAGTTAAAGATAAGTAACAGTTACAGACCAGATTAAAATGTGAGACCGCTTTTATTTTGAAAGAACTTAGACTGGTGGCAGCTGTGAGAGTTCCGAATCCTCTGTGCAAGCATCACTCCAAAGTTATGCACATGCAATCCTCTAGATTGTGGACCGGCGTATACTAACATCCGCGTTTGTTTAACAGCGCCAGGTGCTTTCCGCACTAAGCCAGATGGCAAAGCATTCCGTGGATTTGGCAGAAATGGTGGTAGAAGCTGAAATTTTCCCCGTTGTCCTGACATGTCTGAAGGATGCTGATGAATATGTGAAGAAAAATTCAGCAACTTTAATACGCGAAATTGCGAGGCACACACCCGAGGTAACCTCTCAAAGTGTCAACATGCAGCCATAACATTCCTCGTTTCATTCAGTATTGAATACAGCAGCAAGCTACTAATTAAATTGGTACTTTAATCCTTTCTATGGTGAGAGTCACTATCAAATGGATTGGCATGTGGGATATTTAAATCCTGTCTCTGTCGCATGTGATGTGACTCAACGTGGCTTGGGCAGTGGAAGCGACTTGGTAGCCCTGTAGGATTGCTGCTGTGCTGGTGACAGAGTTGCAATCTCTGGGGAATGCAAGCACTAATGACGAACATTAACAATAGTATATATATAAAAAAAAAAAGATCTTTTGGGTACAAATGATGAGTTTTTCTATATATATATATTTCTATATATATTTTTCTATATTAAAAATCGAAGTGTTCAATGCAGTAGTTTTCCTTGTCCACAAAGTTGTCTGTAACGTCATGAAATCTGACCATTTGTAAACATTAGTTATCCAAGCGTGGTATCATTTCTACCCAACATTATGTATGTATATCTTTATGTAGCACCCACAAAGTACAAAAGAAAAAGTACAGTACAGGGAATTATAATACAATAAGTACAACAAGCAAAATCAGACAATAGGAAAGGAAATCCCTGCCGAGCTTACAATCTACGTGGTATGTTGGGACACTTACAGAGCCAGCAACTGAGGGAATAAATGCAGTAGATGGCACCGCTTGGCTATATCAACTGCATTTGCCCAATTAATGGGAGAAGTGTAAACAAAAGTGTGATGAAGTGGAGGTTTGAAAAGTGTCAGAACAATTTAAACACAATTTTCAACACCCGTTCTGTCCTTTCTTTACTACACCTTTTACAAAACAATGTTGTCATAAAGCATCCGTTCATGTGAAAGAAAATAAAAGGAAAAAATAGGTCGTATGATGGCATTTATTGAAGTGTTTGTTGGTCCAATAAAGGGTATCGTACTACCATTTTTTTTTGTCCAGTGAAACAAGGGAACAACACTACCATTGTTATTTTTTGTTGTTAGAAAACGTTTTTTGTTAGCATATTGCCTGTTCATTTCAGGTCCTGCAAGGCTGCATTCTATCCCACTGACCGCTAAGTACTCGCAAAGTGCGAGATTCATGTTATTTAAAAAACGTTGATATTGTTAGGGTTACTGTTTTTATTCTTTTAATTGCTAATCACTGGCATTTGACATCTGAAGAATCATCTTTGATGACTCAATCATTCATCCACTACTTTGGTGTTGGTTCAAGATATCCAAGTCTGCTAATATTACAATCACCTCCAAGTGCAATATTACTGCTGTTACCTTACATCACATCAGCATGCATATGCAAAACCCATCAGTCATTATTGCTGAGTCTGCATGGTTACTCCTGGTAATCAGATGCAGTGTGCATTGTTCGTGGCTATCCCTGGTAGCTGACAAAAAAACTATTCGTATAGAATTTAACAATCTAATTGGATTCCCTAAACAAATGTAACTATGCCTAAAGCAGATATTTTGTTTCTTTAATTAAGCACAAGTTCTTAAACTCCTTTTTGGGGGGAGTATTTGTCCAAAATAGTGTTTCTGCTACTCTTCTTGCCACCCTGTCCTTACCAACGGGCCAATAAAGGTAAGTGGAGGTAGAGACAAAAAGTGAAAGTATGGCGCACAGCCAAGAAAGTGGGTCAAAAACAGAAATCATTTTTTTTATTATGTCTATATTAAAAAACGGAGGTATAGCAACCCTCCTACGCGTTTCATGCGCGATTGCACTTTATCAAGGAGTCTCAAATGTGAGTATATTCATGTATATGCAGTATGGAGTGCATCTCATATTGTAATAGTAGTCCAGAGACTATCCCAACGAGGTATTGAGGGGTGGGTTTATGCCCACTAGCTCATACCTTCAGGGTTACTGTGTCTCTTTATGGACCTTACATATCCTTAGAGATCTTACACTTATTGATTCTGTCAACATATACCACTAGCCTCTTGCCTCATGTCTCTGTTTATGCGTGATATATTGAGTGTATTTACACGTTGATCCAGCACTTGAGCGGCTATCCCACAACAGACCTTTTTTGTAAGTGGATGGAGAGCTGCCTGGGCAATCTTGTGTTGAGAAGACTGGGACATCAGACAAAAGGGAACAGCCAGAGAACATCATACTCCTCCCAAAGCTCGGCTCACCATGCAAAGTGATAACAACAAATACAAATACTAACAGGTGTTGCATTTTGATTTTTAAAAAAGCATCAACCACGCTTCATGCTGGTTTAAATCACTTAAATATATCACTGACATTATTATACTTTGGAGGGACTGCAAATGCTTTTAATTATTCTCTGACATTTTCCATCAATCTCAGAAACTTCAAACTCACTGCATTTTCGCTGTCAACATATTTGTATTATTATTTACTCTTCCGTGTAAAGCAATGTCTGTTTCACTTATGTAGCATCCCAGCCCTTTTTTCCCATTAAAAATATATATTTTAGTAAGCTTACATGAAACAGTGGCTTTTCCAAAGCTGATCCGTGGTCCCCTAACCCCGTGGGATCCCCATGCGATGTTGACACCAAAAAAAACCTACAAATTTGTCTGTGGGGTCATAAAAGGAAATACCTAACGTCGCCTCCCGGCTGACCTTGCCCAGCTGATTTTGTGCCCAGTACACACAGCAGCTCGATGACGGTACCAGGAGGACGCCAGGAGGTTAGGGGGCCCACTCCGTAAGTTTCAAAGTAGAAACAACCGTGAACTGGCGGGGACTGTTGCTTTCACATTATGTTTGTTGAGATTCAAGACCTCAAGATTCAAGACCTTGACATTGTTAACATAAATAGAAAAAGACTTGACTACACGTAGATATATTGTAACTATAGGGTGCCTATGTTGATGATATTCATAGAATGCATTGCATCTGCCCTTCTGTTTTGCTCTCCAGCTATCTCAGCTCATAGTGAATGCAGGGGGAGTTGCTGCTGTCATTGACTGTATTGGAAACTGCAATGGGAATGTCCGTCTTCCCGGTATCATGATGCTGGGTTATGTGGCTGCTCATTCTGAGAACCTGGCAATGGCTGTCATCATCTCTAAGGTTAGTTCTTCTTTCTTTCTTTTTTTTTAACTCTAAATGTATATTGTAACGGTAGGTAAAATGTTGTCAGTATCATATATTACATATAAAAGTACTCTTATCTGGAAATACTTTTTGATCTATAACCAGATTTGAAACAAAGAAAAAGCAGGGGGCAGAGTGTACAGAACATAACCAGGAAGGGGCAACAATAATAAAAATTCAAAGTATAAAAAACAAAACGTGACGTAAGCTCCACACTATATTCACAACCTGGTGTTTGTTTCTACATTTTAATTAACCTGGGTAAGTTCTTTTTTTCATTAGTGTCATTAACAGTTCGTTTGACAGTGACGGGAAAAGCAGAAATTAATGACAAAATAACGGTTCAATATGCAGAGGACCCCTTCAGCACTAAAGCAATGAAGCGTTCAGTCACACGATGGAAAGGCAGAACGTGTCCATGTATCGGTCAGACTCTCTCATACAGTAACTTGTCACATGTCACACATAGTTACTCATTCGCTTTCTATGCACCAGATTCCATATGTATAAAGCTGTTCTTTAAATATAAATAGATGCTGAAATTGCATTGCACCTCATCCCTAAGTGGGAGATTTGTAAATAGTAACCTCGTTTGTGGGTATTAGTGGTTAGCAACTTAAAGCAACAATCCCACAGAAGCCTATATCATTTGAACTCATATAATGTTGGTATATTGGCCCCTGAAAATATCCTGCTCTTTATCTTTTAAATGTTTTTCTAGTGTTAAAAAAAAACATAATTGTCTTAAAATCTAGCTTCTGAGGTTACAATGGTAAGCTTTAGATGGCAATGGGCTCTGGGAAGAGCTTCATTTGAACCTCCTCGGAACTCTTCATATTTCAAACGCTTATATCTCCTGAACAAAGGGGGTGAGGGGAGAAACACCTTGGAGAGGACATGACGGGATCTCTTAAAGTACGTAAAACAATAAGATGCTAAATTTAAAAAAAGGCAATCAGCGTAGTCTGCTGCGTTAACGCTTTCAGTGCCAGAGGGTCTTGACACGTCTGCATCACGTGACCGCTTCTCGGAGCAATCACATGATCAGTTTTCTGTTCTGGACGTTTGGCTGGATGTGACAGTGGGGGGCAGTCCCCCCATCCTTCAATGTGGTTCGCGATTTGCATACGGCCCCTAAAATACAAACAAAAATCAATGATGTGATGGTGTACGTCATGAGGGTTGCCCGGAGTGGCACTTTTCTTGACGTACACCGTACGTCATTAAGACACTGAACTGGTTACCATATTGCTGAAACAACATTGAGATATAGAATTTGACTGCAGACAAGAACCACTTGGCCCACTTAGTCTGTCCATTCTCCTGCCAACTGTGTTCCCCGGTTGTTTCATCGCAGTAACTGGAGTCTAAGGTGATCCTTATGCTTTGAAGATAAATTCCGGCAGCTAATGCAAGCAGTTCAAGTTGAACTAAAATACTCATAACCTGCTATGCATGCCTTTCTATATATGAGGAGTTTACTGAATAATCTGCCAAATACCAAATACAAAACTCAGTAGCTGGTTTTTAAAAGCAGTTGCCCCCAGATGAGTATTTTATCACAGTGGAGCTTCTGCAAAACAATACATGTAATGACATATTTACTAAGCGGTGCTCTCGCAAGAACCCTTCTGGTACCAGAAGACACCTTCACTTGAATGGGCCATGAGGTGTCGTCTGTTTCTAGAAGGCGTCGTATAGAATAGCGCCACCTAGTAAATATAGGCCAGATCCACAAAGCTCTGTTACATCAGGGCTCATAACATTACATCCACTAAAATAGTAATAGATGTTGTTTTCCATGAGGGTAGCGAATAGCCACAAAGTTAATGATATGCGAAAGCAATGGGCATTCTATATCTTATTACCATAGGGTTAATGTCACGTTATCATATCGCTACGTTGGCTTAGCTTCCAGTAACGGGATGTTAAGCATGTCTTACCATTGCTGTCATTCAGATCCAAAGAGACAAGGAGGAGGAGGAGGAGCAGGGTCGTCTTAACAGCATTATAGGCCCCCGGGCAAAGCAATGCACTGGGCCCTGCAAAATTTCTCTCGCGAATGCAGACATGCCAACTCTCCGCTACAAGTCGTAATTTTTCTCCTTCTACCGAGTTAGCGGGAGATTTGAATGTTGAGGCGGGTGATCGGAAAATTAGTGTTAAATTCTGGTCTGTGCATAGATTAGCATGGGGCCCCTATGCTCGTGGGGCCCCCGGGCAACTGCCCAGCGTGCCCATGCGTTAAGACGGCACTGGGAGGCAGCCCCCACTAACATTTTAGCGCCTTTTTTTTTTTTTCCAAGTCCGGATGCAAGTATTGGCACGTTTAGGTATGACTTTAACATTTTACATTCGTCAAGTCCCCGTGTTAACCTTTACGAACTTTAGTAAACATGCGCTGTTAGGGGACACACCTGTTTTTCCTCTCTTGACTAACGACCGTTATAGTTAACGCAATGCTCTCTCTGGGAGAAAACATGACTTAACGTTGTTCCGTTGTTAACCTATTGAAGACGCATGTTAAGGCTTAACGTGATGGTAATGTAGGGTGACGTAACATTACTAAGCTTTGTGGATCTGGGTCCTAGTGCTGTTGTAGTAAAAGTGTATCTCAGCACTGAAGGACTTACACCATCAGAGAACTCTCTATGTGCAATTTCCTTTCCCTGCGCTGCATGACATGCTCTGTATAATCTAATTTCCAGTGCTTCCAAATCTCTAAAGTGTAGAACAAATAATCCACAAATCTACTCTTTACTTCTGGGTCAGATTTAACCTCAGGTTCATAATTCTCTAAAAGAAACCCATCAATGTCCCCCTTGTGTGTCTTTTGAAAAGCAAATGGAACAGATGTTTTTGAAATTTAGGTTTAAATTGTAACCCTTTAAGATCTTAGATTGGGCACTTTTAACACAATCATACATCAATTGTATATTTCTGAGATCTTGTGCAGCACAGTTGCAAGTATATCTGTAATATCCATTATATATAAGTACTTTAAATGCTCACCATAAGGGCTCAGTTTGAAGTAAGTCACAGTGGATAGTGTTTTGATTGCTAAAGCTTTCACACACACACAACTTGTACTGTATATATAATGAGTAAATCATATTTGCTTTACATTTTTCTCTTTGGGAAGTCGTTGAAGCCAAGATTTGGGTTGTATAAATACATATTAAATTATAAAGTTAAGTTACACTTTGTATCAGAGGAGGGCTACAACATAGATATATATTATTGTAGCTTTTATTCACCAAAAGCCCTGCTTGTGTTACATTTTGTAACCACCGTAAGTTACCTTCTTTTCCTATATCGCTTTGTTTATTAACATTTTTGTATTGGTTTACAAGCATATGAACACCTACATCGAAGAAGAAAAAACCCCAGATCTAAACAGAAACATTTTATACATTGATTCATACAACGGAAAATTTGTGTTAATGGTGATATTCATCATGATAATAGTTATTACATTATTATATTATTATTATTATTTATTACAGCACTAAAAAAAGATAGAAAACATAAAAAAATAAAAGACGGGCGCTTTAATTATTCATAGCCAAATGTACTAGTCTGCTAGATAACCTCTATGTATAGATAAACATACATTGTTTTATAAGTTAGAGCAGGAGGGCTCAAGTCCAGCCCTCAACACCCCCCAACAGGTCAGGTTTTAAGGATATCCGTGCTTCAGCAAAGGTGGCTCAATCAGTGGCTCAGTCAAAGATCTACTCCTTGCGTTTGACCAAAACGTAAAAACTATGATGACGCATGTTTTGGAAATGTTACTAGTGCATCACTGAGGTAAACTGTTAATATTTCCATTAGCACGGCATCACAAATCTGCGATTTTCATTTGGATTAGAGTTGGGGCAGACGATTAAGTTACCGTTTTACTGCCCACCTAACTATTTTCCGTGTGGTTAGCATACGGTGGATGTAGAAATTCCTCTCCACTGATGATGCTTTCATGTGAAAGAAAGTCTCAGCACCTGCCTTCCTCTGACGCTCAAATTCACCTTATCTAAGGGATGATGGCGTTAGCAATGCTCGTGAATGGCTACAAATGTTCAGGTTAAAGCAGCAGTCTGTGATGGCTGGCGTCTAGTTTTCCCTCCATATTCTCTATACATCTCTTCCTGCCCCTTCAGGGTATGATGTTTTTATTTATTTTTTAAACTCTAGTGCTTTGTGCATGAGATAGGAGCAGTTCAAATAATAAGTGTCTCCAAGGTCAAAATGGAGGTCTCCCCAGAGCCCAGCACCGAAACGTGAAATTAAGAAAACAACGATTTTTAACACTACCTTTTTTTTATTTTATTTTTTACATAGAGCAGTACATGCACACTTGTAATAGCTGTATGGGCACGAGGAAACATGGACTTGTCACAGGTTTTGGTCCACTATCCCCGCTTCAGCACAGATGGCTCAATCAGTGGTTGTTCAGTCGAAGACTGAAGCAGGGATATCCTGAAAACCTTACCTGTTGCTGAGGCATCGAGTTGAGCAGCCCTGCTTTAAAGGAAAGATAGGAGGGTTCTTAGATAGATGGAGTTTGCAAGCAAAGAAGAGATATGTGAAATGTTTTAAAAACCGCTTTACACCGAAGGGGCCAGTCTCTCCGATGGCCAAACTGTGCCACATTGAATGGCTTAAATGTAGATGATTAGGACTTTTAAAGAAAAGAATATGAAGACGGGTATGTTGGCTTTTATGGGGGTTTTTTTGTTTTGTTTTTACTTTCAATGTTTTTACAGTAGCCACATGCTTTGGGGGATTTTCTTTTACAATCGTAAACTAATTTCTTGTTTAAAAAGACTTGGTCAATACCCACAGTTTTTCTTCTGGTCTTTGTCAAATATTTTTAAAGCTATTATTAGTTAACCAGATATGACTGTCGCGTTTCATAGGACCTGGAAAAAAAAATTATTTTTGTTTTTATTTTACAGGAAACAAGTAAGACTTTTGTTTTAACAATCTTTCTAAGGGAATCACTTACACTGATAAGTTTAAAAAAAATAGAAAAAAAATATTTAAAAAAAATGTCATGCAATGTGGGCACCGTCCCTTTGAAAGGTTATCACAAACTATCTACAGCTAATCGACTACTTCCTACTAGCAGTGAAAGGGTTATTTTACTGGAAAAAATAAACTTTTTGCTACGAGAAACAAATCTTGGATTTTTAAATCCTTTGAGATGGCACAGAATAAATACACATACAGGTAATATTTAGCTAGTGCTGCTGCTTTACATGGGAAAACCGCCTAATCTTTACCTAATATGCCTTATTCGCCGGAGCATTTGATATACATTGCCTTTCACTCAGAACAATTGTTTAACATTGCAGGGGGTTCCACAATTAGCCATCTGCCTGTCAGAGGAACCAGAGGATCATATAAAGGCAGCTGCTGCCTGGTCCCTGGGACAGATTGGAAGACATACTCCTGAGCATTCACGTGCTGTCGCTGTAGCAAATGTATTGCCAAAGCTGCTTTCCCTTTATATGGACACAGAAAGTTCAGAAGACCTCCAAGCTAAGGTAATTTAAGCTCATTTCGTTATTAATATTATATTCATAACATGGCATTGATGATTTTAACCCTGCGTACGAAAATGGACAATTGAATATCGCTTAATAACTTGTTATGTGTAACTGCAAATCTGAAAGACATTCAGAATAAGAAGCGATTTATTTAAAATGGATGATTGTTAGAAAATACAAAGTAACGTATTTGCTGCTATTTAAGCAGGACGCACATTGCTGTTATAAAAATGGGGAAGGTGAGCAAAGCTGTTTATATATTCCTTGTTATCTTATTCTTGTGTGTAATGCGTAAATCACAGGGTGTTGTAGTGACAGGAAGACAGGCATGTAAATAACCTGACAAGCAATCTGCTATTGGTCATTCCATGGAAGGCTATAATGGCTAATCATGAGCTACTTCTACTGTTAACAGGAAAACAACACATGATAATGCTAGTAGTAAAATGTGTGTCTGTGTAATTGTATGTATACATATATTTATTTAACATAAAAGAGAGCCGCACACGCTCCATAGCATAATACTGTTACAAAATGTAATAACAAATAGTTAGCCGCAGACAAACGGTCGCTTACGACAAGTAAGATCAAAACTCGCAGTGGATATGAGTGTGAGTGGTACCAGTGCTCCAGCTAGTCCAGGACAGCAGAGGCAGAAAAAATCCAATACCTCGCAACCAGCTGATTGCCCGTAGTGCTTTGGTACGCAGAGAAGTCCAGTTTACCAGTCAAAGGCAACCTCAGGGAACAAGCAATTCATCAAAGACGTCTCACTTCAATAAGGACCCTCCATGGGAAAGGTGAAACAGCCTGTTTCCCTCAAGAACCAGCGATAAGTGGCCCAACCGCCCGTGCCCAAGCAAAGAGAAATCTGATGGTGCTGCCAGCTAGTAAACGCGGCCGGTGCTGAGCGTCCTGAACGCCGGTAGCAAAGTACTGACACGCAAAACCCTGTGTCCCAACGCGTTCCGTTATGCTGATGATGTTACGTTCAATGTAACGAAACATGGGTCACGTGGTATCACGTGGTCACTCATAGCCACTGCGAGTTTTAACCCTACTCTAACTATTTGTTATTACATTTTGTAACCGCATTATGCTATGGAGCGTGTACGTCTTTTTTTGTTGTAGAAAGTCATCGTTGAACTTGACTCCGGATTCCAGTTTTTATTTCCCACAGATTACCTATTGGGAACTATTCCATTGGAACTGTATGGCCCTGACCTTATTATTATTTATATTTACATAGATATTCGCTGCCACTGTTTCACACATTTTTTTTATTATTAGTATTTATAAATTCTTTATTAATATTTTTATCACAGTAATATACACTTCACTTATATTGATACAATTAGAGCTAAGTGCCAACATGTTTCTTTTTTATTTATGTATTAAATCTCTAGGATGCTTTACCTTATGAATCAGAGGCCTGTTCTGAGCCTATGCAAAATGCGACCCATAATTTGAGAGTGCGATCCAATGTCAGCTTGGTGAAACTAATCATGTTTCATGTGCTTTCAACACTAAATGAACAGTGTAGGGTTTGTGGCTGTATTTTCTTGTATCTGCATCTCAGAATACACTTACTTGCAGGGAAGTAATAACATAAAATATGGAGATTAGAAGCATCAATTGCGTATTTGTCCACTTTGATCTGATGTCTGAGCAAATATGGGCTTGTTGGGTTCTCTGCTAATTTTCTGACTATCTGTTTGAATCTGCCTACAGTTGGATCTGAACTTTGTAATTGACGTGAGCCTTCTACATTAACGACATGCTTTCATAATTAAAATGTAAATATATTCCACATGTGCATGCATTAAAAGCAATATGTAACCCCATAGCGCCTCTTTACTCCTTTATAATCAAACGTTTAACCTCTAAATTGCCAGAGTAGGCAATCACTCGTGGTGCTGCAATGTTCTGTAGGGGCCCATCTGGCAGGAAAAGGTTTTTAATGAAAACCTCTCCTTTAAAACTGCCTTCACTGTGTGAGTGGTGTGGCACTTGTGCGAGGAGTGTTGCCTAGCAGCACAGCAGAAATACTGTTATCTACAAGCAGTTGGCTGCTGGCGATGTTTCTTTGGACCGAACTTCGAAACTCTCCATGTTTTTAAGGGATATGGCTGCCTAGTTTTGTTTTTCTAGGCTGAAAGTATGCAGTATATTATCGATGCAAAAACAATAAGATACCAATTAACCTTTTGGCCTCAGTAGTTCATTCAAAGATAAACGATCTTTTACAAATTCCTGGGTCATATAATCCAGGGCTGCTTAACTCCAGTCCTCAACACCCCCCCAACAGGTCAGGTTTTCAGGATATGTCAGCTTCAGCACAGGTGGTTCAATCAGAGGCTCAGTTGAAGACTGGATATCCTGAAAACCTGACCTGTTGGGAGGCCTTGAGGACTGGAGTTGAGCACCCTGCTATCATTTGCTCTCTTGGTGTGAACTTTGTAAGTATGGCTACTTGGTTATTTTTGTATGTTTGTAGTACAACCAATAGTAATGTAACATGTTAAAGAGAAGGTAGGGAAATGTATGCTTTCTGATGAGGATTTCCAGATGTGACACTTATTAACATACATATGCAAAACACACATAATACTCTAATTAAAAAAAGAAGTTGTAAAAGTATGTATATTTTTCTCTTTATTGCATCTTTCTCTCTGCTCACACTAACATGCAGCCTTTGCTCTCATCATATCACAGATAGGGGGTCCATTAACTCAAAAGGTTCAAGGCCACGTTTACTAAGCAGTGCTATTCCATGAGACACACCCTGTCACCAGAAAACGCATCACAGCACATTCACTTGAATGGGGACATAAGAGATCCTCTGGAGCTGAACGGTGTTTTATGGAGTAGCATAGCTTAGTAAATATGGGCCTGTATGGTCTTGTCATATGGAGCTATGTATGAAGCTTCACATAAATACATCCAGACACCTACCTGCTTGAGTCTCCATCATAGAAACATGTCAGTCTGGTTTTTGCCACCTTAAACATGATGAGGAGAAAATATGATATACCCCCCCCCCCCCCACACACACACACACACACACCAGGTGCAGTAGTTCATGCATTTTAATAACCCATTGAGTGCCAAAAGGTCATATGGTCACTGTTTTAGCAATTGGAAAAGCCCAGATCCTTTGCACTGTTGTCTTGAATAGAAGGATATTCTCCTGCCAATGACATAACTGGTTGATGACAGTGACGTAAGGGCTGGGGAGGCATTGCACAAGGGGAATGTTGACCATCTCAACAATGTTCCTCTTTTTAAACAGCTCTCGAGGAATGACATTGTCAGTGGGCATGTTTCATCTTGAAAATGACAAGACCAAATGTACAAAATATCTCCCAAGCCAGAGACACCCAGATCTGTGTGTGTGTGTGTGTGTATGTATGTATGATTATTGCATCCAGGCAGTTACGTGTATTGTTAGTGCCACTATACCTGTATGTATTGTGAATGTGTGTGTATGTATATACGGTGTGTGTTTATAATATATATATATATATATATATATATATATATATATATATATATATATATATGTATCAGTACCGTGTTAGCCGAGCTTCAATAATCAGAAAATAAATAGATGATACCGTTCTGTGGCTAACGAAATGCTTTTATTTGTGCGAGCTTTCGAGATACACTGATCTCTTCAGATCAGAAGAAGAGATCAGTGTATCTCGAAAGCTCGCACAAATAAAAGCATTTCGTTAGCCACAGAACGGTATCATCTATTTATTTTCTGATTATATATATATATATATATATATATATATATATACAGTATATATATATATATACTCTCTGACGAAGCACTACCATAAGCGTGAAACGCGTTAAAGTACTTACTTTGCTTGTGCCATGTTGTTACCTTTACAATAAATAGATTTTATTTAGTCTTTATATTGTAGCCCCTTCACCTTTTTGCTGCTGTGCTCCGTTTTCTCTAATGAATCTCTGCATACCTGTATCTATATGTATGTATGTATATATATAAAAAATTATTATTATTTTAGCTTTCCAGGGAAGTGATTTTCTCTTCTCATTGTTTACTTGCATGCCTAATAGTATCACTGTCTCCCAGTAATTTGCATTGTATGCTTATACTGTTTGATGAAATGTGTAATTGGTGACGTCTGTGTGTATTCCAGCCTCAACCTTTTGTTCTTACTCAGCTATTGAACTATATTTGAACACATGCTTGTGCAAGCTGTAGCCTCCCCCACCGCACACCTGGATTTAATTCTGGTTCACATCTCAAGTGATTTTGGTGGTCTCCGCTCAGTTCCCAGTGGATACATGCCCACCTCGTTAAACAACCACTTTATTTGTCAAAATTCAGAGCCGTTGTCTCTATCCAATACTAAAATAACAGCCTGCTATAGATCAGGCTTAGCTGTATTAGCAGAGCCATGTGGGAAAACTAGCATGGTGCCAGCCTGTATTGTGCTTACATTCAGCCAGCACTTAAACCCAGTAATACCATGTAGACCAATAACCAGTTCAGTGCCACAGGGACCTGCACTGCGGCTGAATCCATGGCTGACTCTTCAGGAGAAGTTAATTGGTTGACATTGTTAGGGGGGAGGGGAGGAAGCAGCTACTATCTTTCCTTGCGTGCAACTATAATCGTATTACAATATTGGCCCCTATTACTTTGATATACCATGACAAAGGCTTATGCTTTTCAATATCCCTTCCTCTTATTTAATTAAGAACAGAAAACAAACTGTACCTACTCTTCGTCTACATTAGGAAATCCTGGTGGTTTTTTTTTTTCTTCTGGGAAAATCGAATTCTAGTTATAGAATAAAAATATAGTATTTGAGTATTTTTATATTGATCAACTTCATGCTTAACCTCTTCACTACCAGACAATGTAATCTTTCCTATCTTCTTGTTGTCCTGTAGATCTGGCTCACTCCTAAAGGGCTAGAACAGACTAATGGAAGCTTCAGACTATATAGAATAAGGCCCTAAGGCAGGGATTCACAAAGATCCATTGCAAGGGTAACCTCTAATCCAGTGGTAACTACCATTGACTTGAATGCCGGATCGGGCGCGTAACCCTGCAATCGGACTTTAATGGAATCCCCCCCACCCCCCACCAAGTTTGAAAGATTTCTCCTATTAACACATAATTAACCAATTAACCTATAAGTAGTCATCACTATTGCAACTTGCTCCATTATCAATTACCCAGAAAACCTGGCCTGCTGGTAGGTCTGAAAACTAAGATTATTAGCTTTTCCAGGTAGGAATCTGTTACCTATTATTCATATATTAATAGTTGTTTACATTTGATTGTTGCAGCTGTGTTTTTTGATGTCTGATTCATATTCAGTTACATCTGAATACAACTGTTAGGGAACCAAGATCCAGATTATCAGAACAACCTGAACAAGTCTTTTATTTTACCCATTGATTCTGGGAAACCATTATTAAGCACATCTGATGACCAGCAGTTATTTGGTAAATGTATGCATAACTTTGTTTTGTGAATATCACGGATGTGCATATAAAACTCAATCTTACTTACCAAAGAGATTTGGTCATGCAATGAAGTGAAAACACTGAGAAGTTTATCTTGCTGAGAAAGCCAAACTAGGTGTACTACAGTATATAGGAACAAATCCTCCTTACGTCTGCTGTTCAGAAAGCGTATCGCACAGCAGATGCTGATGCCAATTATAGACTATGGGGACATAGTATATGGCTCGGCACCCCAAACTCACCTTGGCAAACTTGATACCTTCTACAACTCAATATGCCGCTTTGTCCTCCAATGCAACTACAACACACATCACTGAGAAATGTTCAAAGAACTAGATTGGTCATCACTCGAGTTTAGGCGCAAAGTTCATCTTTCCTGTCTTGCCTTCAAATACTTTCTGGGCAAGCTACCCGCCTATCTGAACAAGCTCCTCACCCCTACCACATGCAGCACTTATCATCTGAGATCTGACTCCAAAAGACTGTTCATGGTCCCAAGGTTCAGCAAAGTGTCCGGCCGCTCCTCCTTCTCTTACCGTGCACCCCAAAACTGGAACAGTCTACCGGAGACTCTCACTGCCGCCACCTGTTTAATTCTTTCAAAAGTAAAGCTGTCTCACATTTTAATCTGGTCTGTAACTGTTATATACGCCTATAATATATATATTATCTTTAACTATGCATGCAATGTCTTGTATATAATGTACTGTATCTCCTTTCACTTAATGTAACTATGTATTTGTAACCATATATTTGTCATTATAACACTGTGCCCAGGACAATGTGTTACTTCCTAGTAAAACATTTGATAAATAATATATTTAATACCTTTTTCAATGTATGTGTGCAAGCCTTACTCCATACAGCACAATACCAAATAACACAATTTGGTGCTTTTTATCAGAATCTCACTGATCTTGCAAATCACAAAGGCCCCAATTCAACATGGTGAAAAGAGGGGAATACACAGTTAACAATACATTTACTTGCATTCATTTGAGAGAGAAAAAAAAAATATATATATATAGGTTATGTACTTTCTCGTATTGTCTGCTATTTTAATAATGCTTGATTAAGATGCTAGCTATGCAGTGCATTGCTAATTCCTCCAGCAATGACATTCTTAAAGACTGCTCGTTTGCACACAAAAAAATAGTTATTGGAAGCAAAATACCCTAAAAATGTATGTCTACTGTACACTTTCTGCCCTATTTTGGCTCGGAGTTGCTGTGCTGTGAGATCGTTTTAAATAAACCCTTCTGTGCGCTCTGCCTTCCCTTCTTGGCAGACTGCTTGCAGGCTAAGGCTTCCATGGAAAAAGCAGCTGGGATTTATTTACTATGATTAAGAAAGCATTTGAAAGTGGATATCTAAAGTTTTAATACAAACATTTAAAAGATTTTTAACCATGAAACAGATACATTTGCTTCACGTTTGTCGCTGGGAACTAAGTATGGTCTATAAACACGTACCCTTTTGCTGTTATTAGATGAACTGCAATCAGCTGCTAGATAATCTGGTAATAAAGGCGTTAAGAATAATGCATCCATTTAGTTGTGTATGACATTTTGCGAACAAATAACATGATTTGTTTTTTCTAACATGGCCATATTTGTGGAAATAACCTACAGTATGTAAGCTTAAAGTCATCAAATCATTTATAATCTAAAAAGAATCATATAGCTCCTGACCATTGTCACCATTACAGGTTCTAATATAAAGTACTGGACCCATGTACTAAAACATTTTTTTTATTTATATCATATAACAATATCCTGATATATACAATCACCTGATTGTAAACTTCTCCAGTAATCTTGATATACTACATTTGGCGCTTAGTATATATGTCTGACACTGAATAGTCTCACCGTTGCTGTCTAACTGGATCTGGAGGAGTCAGCAACACTAATATTTCTTGCTAAGTTGAATACTTTTATTAACGCTTTCACAGCTTCAAAATATTTCGTCCTATTATTCCTTTGTGGTGTTTGTCTTGCCTCCGGTAACACATTAAAATGCAGTTCAGTGGCATACAGATCAAGACCTCAGAAATGAGGGGGCCCTGGAGGCCTCATTGATCCAACCAGTAGAACATGACAAACTAATATGTCTCCCGCTCTTTGTAAGGGCGTGCACTTCTGCACACGGTCTCCCGCTCTTTGTAAGGGCGTGCACTTCTGCACACGGTCTCCCGCTCTTTATAAGGGCGTGCACTTCTGCACACGGTCTCCCGCTCTTTGTAAGGGCGTGCACTTCTGCACATGGTCTCCCGCTCTTTGTAAGGGTGTGCACTTCTGCACACGGTCTCCCACTCATTGAAACCAAAGACTAAAAAATACAATCTCACAACTAAAAACTCCGTAATGACTCGCATCCTAGGCAACCCCGAATTTAAACCTGGTTTGGCAAGACGGGCCTTCCTAAATTGGAACGAGACAGGCATCACAAGACTTAAAGATCTAAGCCTGGACCTTAAAGCCAGACAATTTGAGTTCAATCGTAATGAAAAAAGGGCTTTCCAATGGCAAATTCTTCCGAGTTTTACAAATGAGAGCCGTATACCAAAATACTTCCGGGCTCTCCCCTATCGCATTTCGAGTGGCTGTGCCTGGGTACTGCCAGTCAACAACAACTAACTTCACAACTATGGCTGTTTTTCCCCTCAACACAAAATAAAGTTTGAGACAGTGGGAGTCAGATCTCGAAGAGGACTTAGGTGTGGATGATGGGATGAACTATTTGGTTCAGTTGCTAGAAGCTCTATGGGTACCACCACCAGGGAGAAATATTACAAGGTCCTGAGTATAGACTTGCCGTTAGACCCGTGGCTCTTCCTGTTAAATGGACCTATACAGGATGTTACCAAGGCTGAGAAGAAGTTAACAAGGTGTGAATGAGCAGCCTTATGGAACAAAAAAGAAATCCCATCGTTGGCCGCAATCCATAATAAAATATGGTTCGTCTTCCAGATGTAGAAGATGACTAGCTTTTTGAATGATTCCTGTTTCAAATGTCAGAAAGTTTGTCAGCCCTGACTATCTCACACAGGTATCCCTGGCCTCAATCCTCTTTTGATTCTTCTCTGACCTTGGGGTTGTGTGAGCTGCTTCTGCGCACTCCCGGGGGCTGGAGCTGGGGCCTTGTGCATATTCTCCCTAGATCGCTCCCACTGAATGCCGCTCTGCAGTCCTTATTACTGGGCTCTCACTTTAGACAATTATTAAATGTTAATATACTTGTCTAAACCTGTATACAGAGGGAATGTATTTCATTATAAACTGAATTATCAATTATCATTCCCCCCCATTTTATTTCTTTATCAATCCTAATTCTTTTGTGTTGTAATCCTGTGAAGACCTTCAATAAACATTGAGAAAATAAAAAGAATAAAAAAAAAAAATGCAGTTCAATTTCAAAATATTGCCACCATAGAAATTATTTTTTTGTGTAATTCTTTAAAAGATAAATTCAGTGTAAACTTTAGATCTTAAGTATCTCAGAAGTCTAAATTTGATGCTAACTAATATGTTTTTGAACATGCAACGGCTTTCAACCTATGAAGCGATTTCCCCCCCTGTTTTTACTTCCCTTGCACCTATTTGGAGAAATTACTGTATGCCAAGAATAGGAAAAGCTAGGGAGCTTGTTCTGAGGCGCACATATTATAATGGGATGTGTAAGCTGTTTCAGCCTCAAGCCATCACTCTGTCAGTTATGACATGACATGAATCTCCCTGTCCAGGAGATCTGTATTAAGTATAAGAAACTTGACCAAAATACAGCTGATACTACTGCGAAGGGGGGGAAAAGATGCACCCTTTTTCTGCCAGAAAGTTTCTAGTACCCGTGTGCTACAGGCTGTCTGCACCACGAGCAATGTGAGTAGAGTAGCAATTGCATAGTAGTCTCCTGCTCAGGAACGAGAGAGTGAATCCTCTTCTTCCAATCGTATCCACTGTGAACTGAGAGCTACAGATACAATCTCACCTAGAAGAGAAAAAAAAAGATGAAGTCCAGTGGACATTTTAAGGGCTGCCAGTGTGCTGGCGTTGTCTGCTGGAACGTCATCAGGGAACACTAACATTGTGCGCGTCTAGACAAACTTTCCAGGATTTTGATTCCTAGGCCCCATGATTTGTAAGAAAGGGGAAAAAAAAGATAAATGGAGGCTGATATTTAAGTCTGTGAGACATCTGTTGGCCAATTCACTAATGGGCTGGAAGATGTCTTTCGGAACCACAAGGTGTCTTATTGCTTAGTCAATATTGGACCATTGTCTGAGCCAAAATACTGTTTGTTTTTTAACTGTACATTTCTATGTATCAGTAATTGGTGGTAAGTAATCCGTTCCCTCTCGACTCACCCTAATGTAAATAAACTGTCTAAAAATAGTAGCTATTATTTAACTACTCCACTACTGGAGGGGCCAGCAATGCATTTCAAAGCAATACATTGAAAATGTTCCCCATGCTGAGAGGGTTAAGTAAGACAGGAGGGGTAACCAACACAACAAACTTGACCTGACAGTGTGAATTTCTGGAATGTAGGACATGAATGACTACAAATTCTTGTCATTAAGCCAGATGCCTCCCGATTTTCATTTTGTTTGTACTTTGACAGGCAAAGAAGGCTTTAAAAAACATCCTGCAGAAATGTACCCATCTGCCAGCTCTTGAACCTCTGTTACACGATGCTCCACCCAATATTCTGAAGCATGTGGTTGGACAGTTCAGCAAGGTAAGAAGATTTGCACAGACAGAACATAGCTATAATCCTTTCGGACTGTTTCTCCCTCCACATGGTGATCAATATTCCAGTTGAGTACTACGTTTTTCAGGAACATGACATGTAATTTACGCTCAAGGTTGTGCATTAAAGGATTAAACGCATGCACCAGGAATGCTATAAGACACAGAGCCAAAGGCTTAGTGTCTTTTAGCACCTGAAAAGTGTGTCAACATGCTTTGATGCATGTTCTGGGGTGTTGTATTATTCTTATTAAATGTCTGGTAGAGAGAGAGAAAGTTTAGCTAAAACAAACACTTAACACTACTGCAAAGAGAGAGGAACCCTAATTTAAAAAAAAACAACAAGTAAAATAAATAAAACAAACTTGGGCTGACTGCAATTTCTGTGTGACACAGAATATACGTGATGTCATCTGGCATTGTTAAAGTCTCGCTAAATAAAGAAATTGTATGTCTGGGCAGCAGAATGACAAGTATTATCTATGTATATCTGTTGTGTTAATGCTGGAAAGGAAAAAAACTCAGTTTAAGAGGTTCCTCAAGCCTGCTCCAGTACTTAAACACAATGTATTGTTTAAACTGTAAGTGTAAAGAATCTGTGTACAGGACATGAAACTATTATTGTGTGTGCGGCCTATGGTAAGTGGAGGGATGCATCTGGTTGAACTGATTGGTGCAACTTGGAGGAAAGATGTGAATCGGATTATAGGTATAGTGTTTAATCTCTATATAGTGGGGAGGTGGAGAGGGAGGCGGATGCTTGCAGTGACAAGGAAAGAGTAAGAGTGGAGCTGGATATATATATATATATATATATCCCCACAATCGCAGGCCACTGCCATATAATTATAAGACTGAAATGGCCAGATTTCTCTGGTAACCCTTATAACTTCTACAAGGACGTTTTGCCCTATTGTCCACTTAAGTCATTGCAGGTTGTAGTACATTTTAGTGGACCAACATGAGCGCTAAATGATAGATAAAATTATCGTCTACAGAGCTTTCAAAACCGAGCAGGTTTTTTCTGCAACTATCCTGTTAAAGGGGAACAGTGAGCTCTGTACACCATCATTTCATCTATGAACAACTCTCATGTTTGTCCACTCCGAGGTATCATTACTACAATCGCATATAGGTCTCCAGGACCAATTTTGCCACTAGAACTTTGGACAAAGATCTAGTCCAGTGATTTTCAACCGGGGCTCTGCAGCTAAAAGGGGGGAAGAGCGGGGACAACTCTCCCAGCTGTCCCAGGCCCGGTGGAGCGGCGGCACCCCACGTAGCAGTGACCCAGCGGCTCCCCAGCTCAGCACCAGCCGCCCGGTCACTGCGATCCTTTCTATCCCTCCTGTCATTGCTGGAAGTCGCGTTGAACTTCTGGCTGACAGGAAGAGGGAGCTGTGGACCGGCGCAGCACCGCTGGCCCCAAGGCACTATCTCTGCTGGTATGACAGCAGGGAGTGTTCCCTCGCGCATCGGCAGCTCCCTACCATAGAGCAGCGCTGCTATCAATAGCACTCCCCCGGCAAGCACACACTGAGCAGTGACAAGGAGGGGGAAGCTCTCGCAGACCAATGGACCTTTGCATTAATAACTAGGATTTATTTACTAGTGTAAGTTGAAGTAATTGGTAGGTGTCCCTTAAAATAAATCAGACATCTATTTAAATCTTTCTTGGAAGTTACCTTGTGTCTAAGGCTGTGTCCATAGAAGGGCAGACCGCGCTGACGCGTCCGCACGCTGCACGATCAGACTGCCTAAGGCTGTGATCGCGTCTATACAGCGTGCGGGCGTGTGCGCGCAGAAGCAGGAGGGGGCGCGCGATGCGCGTGAAATCGGTCAAAACGGATTTTTCGCGCGATCGGGCGGTCACGTGAGCGGTTTGCCCAATGAGGGCGAACCAGCTCCGTGATGTCAGTGGCCCACCCATATACACACCCCCGGACAGCGCGTGAACGAAGGCCAGGGAAAGCACCCGCTTTCCTTCAGTCTCCGCGCGCCTCCGCACTCCTCCGCACAGCTGCTGTGTCTATGGACGCAGCCTAATAGTGGCGGAGAAGATAGAGGGGGAAGAGTGTGAGCGGAGCAGAGAGGGGGGAGAGTGTAAGGAGAGAGGGGGAGAGGTGTAAGGGGAGAAGAGAGAGGAGGAGAGTGTAAGGGGAGAAGAGAGCGGGGGAGTGTAAGGGGAGAACAAGGGGGGAAGAGAGCACGACGGGGGAGGGGGAGAGGGTTGGAGATTCCTAGAATTTCGTAATCTAATTCTAGGGTTCCTTAACGAAAAAAAAGTTGAAAACCACTGGTCTAGTCAAAAAAACTAAAAGATTGTGATACAATTCTCGGCTTTTAAATGTATCCGTGTGAAAGATGCCTGCTTTACATTGTATTCAAGGCCCCTCTGACACTGAAGGCGATTTATAAAAAATAAATAAAAAATAAACGACATTTACGCTCTGCAGGAATACTAAGGATGTTCATCTCTTTAATCTGATGACACACCAGTGTCATTTGGCACAACTAGACTGCATATATATATCCATTCATGCCAAACTGCTGCCAGCTTGGACATAGCAGATGGAACAGTTTCTGTGAGCAACCAAGCAAATAAGTCTGAAAGGATGATAATGCTGTTTGTAAATAGGTTGTTTGTTCTTTTCTTCATTGACCAAGGCTTGACATCACAAGCTACTTAATATATAATGCTAAAGCTGATCCTGATACCTGCAATAAGAGGAGGCTACTGTACACTGCAAGATGACTTGCTTAATGTGCTAATTTGAATGTTTACATGTGGAATTCTGCAGTTTAAACATTGTATAATGTTTGCACTACGTATACCAGGATTCTGTAAGTACTGTATACCAGGATTCTGTAAGTACTGTATACCAGGATTCTGTAAAGCACGTGGTGGCACTGTGGAGTGTTTTCTTGTCGGTCTCGCTTAGAGTGAATCTTACTCATTGCAAGGAAGTTTAAATTGAAATCCGTAATAATTTATTCAAATGTCAAGATTTCTTAAATCTTTCTTATTTGGGACTTTAGACCTTTGCATCTTTGGGGCAGGGACTCCTTTTCCTATTGTTTTATGTCTGAAGTGCTTATTCCCATTAAGTGCTATAATATTATCTCATGTGTTTTGTAAATCGCTATGTACCTGGATGGCGCGATAAAGATATACGGTAGATACATCTGTGCGTTCCATTGTAGTACAGTATTATGATTTGTATTTAGAAATATACAGTACCTTCTTTTTTTCTTCTCCATGATATATATAGACCTTCCATCCCCCGTCAATGTAAGGTACAAGTTGTAGAAATCTGTATTTCTAGCCAAAATCGTTCTGAAAGGAACTGTTGTGTGTTTGCAACAATCTTTTGACAATCTTGATCTATACTTATTATGTTGGTTCATACTTCAAGATCTATGTTTGTTTTCTTACGCCCAAAAATAAAAATCCTGGAAAGATGTTTTTACACGTAGCCGCTTAATAATATAGTGGAGTGATTTTATTGTAATTAAAATTGTTTGCATGTGAAACGGCTTTATGTTGTAATTGAATGTGCAGGACCCATGCTTAGATTTCATAAAGCTTGCATGTGTACAAAGCAAAACGCTTCAGTTGGGCAATTTGCAGGTAGGCTCTCAGCAGTAAAAACACTGTGAAGATTTAATGCTTCCCTTAACACAAAAATCTCAGCTAGGTTTCCCCTTTTTAATGAGGCACTGAAAGTTATGAACTTGGAATTGTACAGCCGCTCACATGCACACTCCACACAAGTGGAATGCTGCCTCAGGGCATTACAGGCCATGAAATCATTTCTTTAATAAAGAAGGATGGGATATTAAAGGGTTATTTTTGTCTCATTAGGTAACAGCAGACCACAGCTGCATAAAATGCTCTAAAAATAAGTGGAATTTATAATGTGGCTCGCACCCAAACTGGATCCCAGAGAGCTTCTCATTATTACATGTAGACATGCAGCCACATTTGGGGTGGAATCGCAGAACACAATTCTGGTGTCTTGCTCTTCTTGGGAGGCTCCCAAAGCAAGTAGGGAGAAAAGAGCACTTTTGTCATTATTGCCTAATCATAGTTGGTCAAATCTTTGTGTGATCCTGGACAAACGGTAATGCCTCAGCACAAGAATTTGTTTCAAATCACACGTTTGTTGGTGGGTGAGGCAAATGAGAAATGATAATAAATAAGCAGAAGGGGAGACCCTGTTTTTATTTGATTAACTAAATATGTTAAGTAAATGGCCTAAAGAAGAAAGTACATTTCTTTGGGTCAGTCCGGAAAACAAAACACTACAGTACAATTCCCGGATGGCAATAAAAGTCAAATAGATTTAGTGAGTGGACAAGTTGTGAAATGCAGGCAATAGATAGGGAGATAAGTTGTTCTAGGTCGTAAAGATCTAATTGTGGTATTAAGGAAATAACGAATTCATGTGTGTGTGTCATACAAAGTCCATCCAGTGCTTTGCTGGCAGCTCAGACTATGAACGGGTTAACATCTATAGAAACAAGCTATTTAGAGCCCCACTCGGAGAGCCAAAAAATACTTTGGAACCACTGCTGCATTCTTCCCTTAGTTAGGTATAAGCCCCTATCTGGCCTCCTCTGAAGTCAGCGGATACTGTGTACTCCTTTATATTTATTACAATACACGTATGTATTATATAGCGCCAACCGTGTATGCATCACTTAACACAATTACAATTCAGGGAGAATAAAGTACAAACAGAGGGGATAAGAGCAGAACGTAAAAGGCAAAGGGAAACCCTGCACCCAAGAGCTTACAATCTAAATAGTACATTGGGAAACTTAGACACAGTAGGAGTTAACAGTCATTTATTAAAAGTGCAAGTCAGGGAGGGCAAGTAGGCATAGGTCATTTCATTTAATGCTTCTTTTAAGAGGTGAATTTCCAGCTTGACTTAAAAAATTGAATGGTTGACAAATTTTGAGTGGAAGAGAGTTCCATAAGTAGAGAAATCAGTGAGAAATCAGCGAGGGGACTGTAGAGGTGCAAAGATGAGACATCCTTGGGTTGAGCATAAGAGGTGAGTATGGGTGTAAGGAGAGATTAGATATGAGACATATGGTGGTGCAGAGGAGTGTAGAGCCTTTAAGGATAGGAGGATATAGAGCCATAGACATATAGAGCCTTTAAGGATAGGAGGATATAGAGCCATAGACAGAGCCTTTAAGGATAGGAGGATCATTTTGTAGTGTATGCAGCAATTTAATATGAAGGGAGATGGTCACAATTAGACTTTCAGGTCTAAATTTACACACCTTTTTTTCTATAGTATGTTTTGTGGCTATGTTAACTTTATTTGAATGTCGGCATACATTCAAGCTATACACAAAGAATAGGGGGAAAGCACTCACTGGTAACATTTAGTGCTGGTCAAGATGAAGGGTGAATAAAAAAAAAACCCCTTAATATAAATCCAGAACCACTGAAAAAAATATCTCTGCGCACAAGGAGACACATGTAGCTGAATGACAAGGACATTCTGAAATATACATTTATTTACAGAAAAAAAGGCACAACGTTCCAGGGAAACAATGCCCTTCGTCGGGTGCAGTGTGGAAAGGGATTGCTTACCCGGAATGTTGTGCCTTTTTTTTCTGCAAATGTATATTTCAGAATGTCCTTGGGATGCAGCTATATTTTCTTCCTTGTGTGCAGAGATTGTCTATGGTTCTACATTCAAGCTACTCTAATTGAAAAGAATGGGTGGAACACTGAAGTACAATAATGCATCTCTCAAGGTAAAATGTATGGTCATTGCCATCTGCGTGCGATTCTTCTCAAACTGGAGGTATAGTTACCGCAGTTTAGCAGAATATAATGGCTTATTTCAGGTGCGACTCTCACTAAAAATTTATTTTCTTGTCAAAAGTACAGTCCCAGACTAAAATATAGTCTGTTTGTTTATTTTCTTTAAAGCTGGTTTCTTTGGTTCTCATCCCACTGTTCTCTGTGTAAACTTCCCAAGACCGTAAATCAGCATCTGATGACATGTGAAGAACCTTGAAATTTAAACTTTTGTTGAAAGTTCATCAGATGGTGAGACACTGTTATATTTCAACTGAGAATAATCCAATGTGGATTCAAAGACACAGGGACTCAAATATGAATAAATGCATGTGGTCCATAGCATTTTTGAAACAGTAGTGAAGTAGTAATATGGGTCAGATAAACAGTCTAAACTATTGTTTCTTTTTTTCCATTTTCTCCAATCTCTGTGGTTTATCTTTGTAGTCTTCACATAATTAGTCACCTGTAATCTAAAATGTTATGCACGAGCCACTCAAAGATGAATACATAAAAATGGTTCGATAAATATTCTTCATCTTGCAAACCAGACACAGTAATGTCTGATGGGAGAATAGGTGATACAAACATTTAATATTAGTGGGCTAAAGTACATGGTCAAAAATGCATATCCAGGTGGTTTATACCCAGGCCAAACATTTTGCTTAGATATCTTAGTGATAATTAAAGCTTGGCTAATTGGTTAATAATGTGTTGGAGAAGTCCTAAAAAACGTGGCCTGTTGGTAGTCCTTAAAGACTGATGTTAAACCCCTCCCTTGTTTTTAACCATTGAGTGGAGCCTGTAAAAGGCATTTGTATGAACTTCACAAGATTATTGGCCTAGAATAGTTACCGAAGCATCATGTTGATTTGCACAAGTTTTCTGAGCCAAAAAAATGCCCCATTTTTTCTGAAGTTGCTGTTACTGCTGCGATAACTGGTAAGGAAGTTATCTGCAGCCTTTTTGCCCATTCCAAGAAAGCCCTGTGTTGGCAGTTTTTACATTCTGTATTTGCAGACTCATGTATGATTTTACTAATGCAGTTACACAACAGTACACCACCAGTCCTCATGATGATAAAGCCCAGAGCAGAGTCCCTATTAGACATAATTCTCCATATTTACTACACAGTGCCATTTCATGAGACTTCTGGCGCAGGAGGGCACCGTAACTCCTATTCACGTGAATGTGCTGTAAAAGGTCTTATGGCATAGCACCGCGTAGAAGATATGGCTCAATGTGCATTAGATATGGTTTCACATCGCCAATCGTAAACAATCAGATAAATTAAAGCAGCAGTTCAAGCAATATCCTTCATGTGTTTTTTTTAAATAAATCAGTTCTGTACTATGTAGCAATTTAAAAAAAAAAATGTTTTATACACTTTTAATGTTTCTAATGTAGGAAGCATTTCCAAAGTGACACCCCCTTCCCCTTCTGTTAGGCTCTGACTCTTGAGCCCCGCCCTCTCTCTAGCACTGCACCAATTGTATTTAGTAACTGCCTAACTACCCAGTCAATCATATTCCAGGAACTACATTGCCGAGAATGCTGTGCAGGAACTGAATTAAATAACCTGGAGCAAACGATTGATTACAGGAGAATGGATCGATCTGCAGTTTAGCTAATCACCTGTCAGTGTGCAGATTGTATTGATGCACATATTGAATGGAAAAAAAATATATATATATATTTATATTAATTTTTTTTAAGACCGGTAACTTGAATTGCAGTATTAATGTGTCTGTGTACATATGCTAGTATGGAGGCTACTGCTTGTCCAGGTGCATGTTTTTTGTTGTTGTTTTTTTAAACTTTGCTTTTTATAACATGTAAATTGTGGAGAAAACCTGTGCAATATCCAGGCATTTAAGTTTCAGTTGCTGCTTTACTTCCAAACCCTGGCTTTTCTCAGTCCACTTTACAAAATCTGGTTTGTCTTCTTAAAAATCTTGGACAGTTAATGTTGTTTATTTTTTAACTCCCTGTGTGCAGGACCCTTCTGCTATCTTCTGGGCATTGTGGTATTTCTGGAATGGCCTAACATTGTATTTAATGCTTGGATGCATTCCTAAAAACACCAACAAAGTCATTATTCAATCATTTTACCCCGGTCTGACTTCAATCCCTTAGCAACCAGAGGGACCTACTCTAGCTAAATGTGAGCCTTAAGCAAGACCTTCCTAGAGGCCAAACCATACACATGCTTTAATCCCATCAGTGGTGAACTTCACTGCAACACATTACAGTGCAACTCATGCCTCTCTACCTCTCAAGGGTTCAAATCCTATTGGAGATACCTATTTTTGAGCAATTAAATAATATATATATAATATATGGAAATATAAATAATCAAGCTGAGGATCAAAGAATAATAAAAGAACGCATTTGTATATTGGGGCCCAAACATTTGGATAATGTGGTTGTGCTTAGAAACATTACTGCTGATACGACCTGGAGTTCCTTTCAGCACGCAGGGGCTTAGAGCCATTTCTGTGCAGGCCCATCCAGCAGGAAAGAGCCTGGTAACTGTGCATTCATTGCATTGCACGGCCCTGCGGCTGAGAAAGGGCTTGGTGACTGTGCATTCATTACTTGGTAATAAATTATGGCCTGAGGGCAAAGCGTTCAATTTTCTAACAATGCTTCCCAGAGCTGTAAGGTATTTAACGTTTAAAAGGGAGTGATTAAACATTAGCACAGCATGAAGGATTGCTGGAAAAAAAACAAAAAAAAAACAAAAACTAGGTAAACCAATCAAGTTTTTAAAATTCTTACAAAGCTTTTTTTTTTATATATTATATTTTTAACAACTTTATTAAACTTGTACAGAAATATTAGTATCTTCTGATTGTATGTCTTTTTTTAGTGCAGCGAATTGATCTTGCTTGCCATCTTAAATGAATGTTCTAATTTTTTCCTGACAAAGAATTATTGTACATTTTGAAGTATTCAGCCACCCGACCAAATTTGAGAGCACACTTTTTGTTTATCTGTGACAATTTCACACCGTTTTTATGCTTTCTGTTTTTTTATATAAAATAAATAAATAATTTATCATGTAAAAGTGTATCTATATATGTGTTTGTGTCTGTGTATGTGTATATATATATATTTTTTTTTACATATATATATATATATATATATATATATATAATCCAATGCACAGCCGGCACACCATATGCAAGTAAATAAGTTTTGGTGCTTATCCCATAAAGCAATAACAGATCATACGATACCGGTTGCAACACGACATCAAGGGACAGCACGCAGGGGACCTTTCTCCCACTGGGGGACCGAAACGTCGTTTTTTGTGTCTTCTATCAAATATAAAACATTTTTGATTTACTTACCTGCGTGCTGTCCCTTGATGTCGTGTTGCAACCTGTATCGTATGGTATATATATATATATATTTACAAACTATCTCCTAGTCTGCTGAATTGATGCAATTCTTTACAGTCGTGTTCTGTTTTGGAGTAATCTGTAATACAGTGCCATACTGTAAATGCCCGCATGTTATCATTACTGTTGTTATAAATGAATAAACACAAAGCATGATTAAAGCAGAGCGAGAAAGTTGACATACAAATATCTTCATTATTATTAATACTTCAGAGCCTACTTTTAAACACTATAAAATATTGATTTGCTTGTGTAGGGAAGAAAAGATCAAGTGAAAGAAATGAAGGTAATGATTTTAAACATGTTTCTAAGATTGAAGACATTTTAAGGAGGAAACATGCTTCTGTCACACTTCAGTGAAAAGCATGAACAGAAATTACACAATAGTCTACGAGAACATTAATTTGTGATATTATGCTACAGATCATATACAAGACAAGTCAAAGAAGCCTGTATTTTTTGTATATTACAGAGCTAATAGACAGGTATTCAAGTTATGCGTTGCAGGCGGTTTCACGACTGAAAGGGTTAAACATTAAGACCAACAGATCGGTAGTTACCGTGGACAGTACTTATTACCATATTACACCTATTAAACTACCTTCTTATTGGGATTCACCTGATTTAGACTGTAAGCTCTGTGGGGCAGGGTTTCCTATTGCTTTCTGTTGTCATTTACATGTTGCACTAATTCCCATTGCTTGTATTATATTTACCGCTTATTGTACTGTTGTAAAGTGCTGAGTACATGGTTGGCGCTATATAAATAAAGTGATACGTATATCACAGGGCCTGCTATTGACAAGAGAAGTAATGCAGCCTATTTTGCAGCAGACGTATCCTGTAGACGCTTCTGATGTCCATGATTAGAGAATGAGTGGAGAAATGTGTGAAATAGATTTGTTTTTATACACTAAAAGTGTAATGCATAATCCATGGTAATGACGTTTAATGGGTCGATACTAGCCCCCCCCCCCCCACATCAAGGAAGAGAAAGAGTATGCAATTGTGAATTCTTTATTTTGTTTAATTGCAGGTTCATGAAGTCTTTGTGTAATACTACTTAAAGCAGAATTACACCTGAAACTCTCTTGACCTACAAAAATGATAATAAAAACATCCACAAATCTTAGGCCAGCTTTTGTCCGGATATGGTTTCCCGTCCTCAATAATAACTAGCAGGAGACTCGCTTTTCATAATATAGACCTCATTGTGTTTGTTTGGAGGAGGCTAGATGATGTGGCAATGGGGACTGCACCTGAGGCCAACACATTGCAGTGCAGGCCACTCTGATACACAGAAAAAGGGGGTTATGTTACACGTAAATATCGTTGTATTTAGCATTTATACAAAAAATTCCCTTTCAAGTGAAAGTATCAAACACATAATGAAGCTTTATGGAATTAAAATAGAAATTTATAGCAGTTGATAATGATTTGGCCTATGTAGTCTCACTTTTTTTTACCAACTTACCCTTATTCTCTATTTGGCCTTTTAGCCCATATTTCCTTACCCAGTTGGTTTTTGTTTCATCACTTGGGCGGTCTCGATCACTCTGGTTCAATGAATCCACTGCTCTTCAGTGGAAAAGCACTATACAGTGTCACACTCCTCTTATCCTCTGTTACTTTTAGTTTGAATCCCAATTCCACTGTACCTCTGAGGTATTTGTAAATCTGTCATATCTTCCTTTCTTCCAGCTCGTATTGAGGTCCCTAAGTCTTTCCTTGTAGTTGTTCTTCTTTCATCTTCATGATCTCCACTCTGCCTGTCCCCCTAAAGATGTGCCCTCCAGAACAGAGTACCCCAGATGAGGTGCTTCCATTGTTGTGCTAGTGATATCACTGCATGTATCTCATTTCTGCTACTAATACCTCACGACCTGCATTACATTGTGCTAGCACTCTGCACTTTTGCATTAATTCACCCATTTTGTCATAAAACATAACCAAAGGTTCCCATTTCTCTTTATTGTCAGTACAACATCTTTCATTGTTAATAAAAAAAAGTTCCCAGATAATTATAACTGTGCTGACCGTTTCAGGCACTCATTCCAATACATCAGTCCTTTGACAAGACCTGGTCTGCATTGATAGGATGTGCATGAGGGCAATATGAAAGAATACCTACAATAACATTCTGGTGCATTATTTCTCTAAAGGTACTTCCGCACGACAGCAAAGCAAGGCGTCTTTTTGTAACAAGTGGTGGACTTAAAAAGATTCAAGAGATAACAACAGATCCAGGCTCCCCTCTCCAAGAGTATATTGACACTATCAATAACTGTTACCCCGAGGAAATTGTGAGGTATGGGATATTCTGCATTGTCCATATGTCCCTTTTTTTGCAATGTATTTTCTAAGTTTGTTACATTTACAGGGTAGCATAGTGACAGTAGTTTAGGTTAAAAAAAATGACACATGTCCATCAAGTTGAAGCTTTGCTAAATTCTAACTGGTTGAGATACTCATCCTCAGTATATTATTATATGTGTCCATTGGAAGACAGACAGGAGAGCACCAGTGAAACATTTGCATCCTATTTAATAATTCCATTTGGTAAAATATTTATATTCTGTGATTTTTCCACCCCAAAGTAGCAGATGTCCTGGGTAATAACGAGATGACCGCTGGCAACCAGACTGCTGCTGGGACGCCATTGTGGATCCTTTTGCATTCCAACATGGATGAAACCTGAAGTAGTCTGCAGTGCATATCTATTTTTTTTTTTTTTTTTTAAAGGCCTAGTTTTTTTATGAAGTTGACCATCTTGAGTCCTATAATGGACTTTTTTTATTAGAAATAAATTATTACAACAAACCCAATTGGCTGAAATGGTTAGACATAAGTTTAAAACCTTTGCAGACTGTTTTCATATGGAAAAGCAAAGCAGTCAGTTCTAAAACAAAGCATATCATTCAGTTCCAAAACAAAGCAGATCATGTCAGTTCTAGAACCAAGCATATCAGTCAGTTCTAGAACAAAGCATATCAGTCAGTTCTAGAACAAAGCATATCAGTCAGTTCTTGGACAAAACATATCAGTCAGTTCTTGGACAAAGCATATCAGTCGGCTCTAGAACAAAGTAAAGCAGTCTGCTCTAAGGGGTTATTATGTCAAGCCCCAAGAAATAAGAGAAACCTTGATAGTGGACAATAGAAATATCTAGTGAATGAGTTATTTGGCTCACATGATCATAATGTGTATCAGTTCTGGTCTTCCTTTCTCTGTGTTATTTAAACTGTCATCTTAATTTGCTTTCTAGTATGCCTGCTTAATAGACATGTCCCATTTAACAAAAGCTGAAAAATTAACACTGCTATTTAAAAAATAAATAAAAATAAAATCTGTTTGATACATAGCCCTCATTGTTCAACATTTTGACACATGAATTATTCTGTTTTTCCTAGGTATTATTCCCCCGGATATTCACAGGCACTTCTGGAGAGGGTGGATCATTACCAGCCAGTTATTTAATCAGATTTTAAATGTTTTCATGCCTTGATCTAAATACAAAGTCAGATTGGAATAAATGTGGTTATAGTTTCAAGTTTTAACCTAAATCTGCCTTTTTCATTCCCATGAAATAATTAACCACTTTTGTACAATTTGAGGCTAAAATACACCGGCTAACTTGTGGCATCTGCAGTTCCTGAAAGAGTCATTGAAATCAGAAGTGCTTTTTTTTATATATACGTTATATATAAATGTACTTTATATTATCTAAAACACAATGGGAAACAAATATGTATGAAATGTGGTGGTTGTGAGCAATGGTTTCATTAAATCCCTTATAACAAAATGCAAGGTAACTTCTTTTTATTTCTATAAAAATAATATTTCAGTGTCAAGCTTAAACACCACAAAAAAACAGGACTAATATTATTCCTACTACTACTACTACTACTACTACTACTACTACTACTACTACTACTACTACTACTACTACTACTACTACTACTACTACTACTACTACTACTATACAAACCAAAGCCTGGTTATAAACTGGCAGTTGAACCAACAAAGTGCATTTGTTTCATTTACTGTATGTAATTAAACAATGTAGGGAGATAAGTACAAACCACTCAGCTGGACTTGCCTGCAGTAGGTGCCAGAGGTAGAACTACTGCAAGTTCAGTGGGTCCAGCTAGACCAGGGCCCATGGCTTTTAAGGGCCCATCCTCCGTCCCTCTTCTTCTTCTCTTTTTTTGTATTCCGCTAAATTAACCACACCAGGGTAGTCCCTTGATCCAGTCTTCTTGGTTCTCAAATGCTGGTTGCTGGAGGCATTGTGTTTACAGAAGCGGGGCAGGGAAAAGCTGAGAGCTTGGCCGACGTCACTTGCCGTCATACTACCCGTGTCAAGCAGCGCGGTGTCAGGAGGTATCGGTTGAAGGAGGGCCTAGTTCATATTCTTGCACAGTGGCCCACAATTCACTTGTTATCATCGTTTTTGTTTGTAAAGCGTCAACATATTCCACAGCGCGGTGCAGTGGGGGGAAAAGAGTGATGTACTGTATATGACATAAACAAAATGGCTTACCAAATAAGGACAAAACAAGCACAGATACAAAAGGTAATGAGGGGCCTGCTCCGCCAATACTAGGTGCTGCCGATCCCGGTAACCGCTGCTTTCTCCGTTCTGTGAACCCTGACCCTCGAGACCTCGCAGCCTCTCACTATAACTTCCTGGTAATGCTGCTGGTCACTGCAGTCTGAGTGACTTGAAGTCTCAGTTTTCCCAACGAAACAGAAAAGGCAGAGCTTACCAGGACCATCAGCACCTATACACAAATACTGGTAAGCGTTTTTTTATTTATATGCTACATGCTTTCATTACATAAATAAAAATTTTATTTAAACAAGCAAGTTGAATTGCCCCTTTAAGTCCTAGATCTTTAAGTAATGTCCATCAGAGCAAATCAGTTCAGATCAAAGATGACTCAAAGCACAAGCTTTCCACTAAAAATAAAAAGCAATAGATTAAAAAACAAACATCTGATGCTCTTTTTGCTGTGATACAAAACAAGTAAAGTATCAGTACACCTACCCTGATACACGCCGCATAATTTGTTGTTTGAAATTAGTTTTGACGCATCGCTCATGTCCATACCGGATTAATAACGTTTTCATTAAAACAATTGTGTATTTTTAAATTCAGAACTACAATTGGTGAATATCAATGATTAGTGTAATGTTATATATAATAGCCATGCTATGAAAATAATGCATTTTTTAACCTATATATTGAAAACATCCCAGCTGCGTCAAATAGATTTTTGATGCACAGCAACTTATTTCTGCACTAACACTAACAGTCTTATTACGGTTTATGCCAAGTAGAATTTGACACACCATTTTAACTCACTTAAACTAAATTTCATGGCGCAGAGAAGTATTCTTTTTTTAGTACATTAAATCTGTACGCCAGTTGCAGTCTATTTGTGAAAGTCAAAACAAATGAGGGAAAAAATGCTTTGATGCAGATGGAGAAATTTGGGCTAAATGTATAGGCGCAGACAAGTACAATTGACATCAAGATTAAAATGCGCCATATGTGACGCTGAATATATAGGCACAAAGTATCATCCATGGGCTCTCGGCAGTTCTGTAAAAGGAAAGTTTAGCACAGTACGTAGAGTAGCAGGTACTCCAGCGTTCTTCCACACGCAATGAGGATAACAAGCAAGTTGATGCATACTGGAGTGTTTGCAAATGTACTAAAGGCAAAATGGCTGCCACAAACACCCTTTTCCGACAAGTAATTAGCTGCATCATAAATAGAATAGGGATGATACAGGAAGATTTCCTTTTTTTAGCACAATGAACACAAAGTATGTAATTTTTATCTTGAGTCAAGCTACTGTACTCTAATGTGCATTTAGCTTATGATGTGAGAAGTGTCTAAAGAAACTATGTGCACATTAAATATTAACGTGTATCAAGCTCTGCATCGTTGTACTTCACTTCTTCCCTTTTTTTTCAACTTCAAATTTATTGATTTTTGTCCACAAGGCATAACATACATATGTACATGTTATCACATGAATTTTCTTGCGTAAATGTCATGTTCATGCCTTATGTCACGCAGACCCACAGACATACAACATTAAACTCACCATGGGTGGGAAAGAGGGGGGGAGAGGGAGGTGAGCAGGGGGGGAGAGGGAGGGGAGCAGGGGGGGGGGGAGAGTCTAAGTCTTGTCCGCACCAGTCCCCTATGGTTTGTCCTTTGCCGACAGGATGGACCCCGCACAACTTCCTTATGAGGCCTTGTCCGGGACTACCTTCCCAGTCCCCTACCTATTGCCTCTCATCCTAGGAGAACCCACTTATTCCTATCAGTGCCAAACGGTGGCATTGCTCACTCCCTGGATATCTGTCTGGGCCAGCCACGGCAGCCAGATCTTTTGAAAATTTGGGCCAGTGTCGTTAACTAAACTCGTCAACTTCTCCATCTGGCAAACAAACCAAATTCTGTTCCGAATCTTTTCAATAGATGGAATTGTATTTTGGTTCCACAATGCTGCAGTCTCGCATCTCATAGCAGTTGCAAAATGAGCAATTAATTTATTTCCCGCTCTGGATAGCTCCTGTGCTGGTTTGTTTATCAAGAACAGCCACGGGTCCATCTGAATTTCGAGGCCCAAAATCCTCTGCAGCCAATTTCTAATTTGTTCCCATAGGGGTGCTATACGAGGACAGGACCACAGCACGTGCAACAGGTCCCCCGTTTCTCTGCACTGTTTTGGGTACAAAGGGGAGTAACCCGGGACAAATTTAGATAATTTGACTGGGATAAAATACCACCTCATTAATCCCTTATATGAGTTCTCCTAATGTCGTGCAGATGGAGCTTTTGGCTGCCGCATTAAATATCTCGGTCAACTCCTCGTCATCTCACCTCTTCCCTTTTGCTTAAAAACGAACAAAAAACGCAAATCTGGTTAACAATCTGTATCCAATATAAGAAACCTTACTAACAGGCTCCATACACATGGCATGACAGCAAGCTGAGAAAGGTACTGTTCTATGACGGTGATCTGACTACATACTATAACACAGTTATTTATCAATGTTTGCTGTCAGAAAAGTGAGGACAATACTGGTGCAAAAAAAGTAACACTGGATTTATCAAAGGAAAAAAAAAATCTCACTCCTTTTGAACCCAGTTTTGCACCCTTATTAAATAAATAACCTCCGTGAGGCTCTTGACAGTGTAAGCTGTCAAATAATTAACAGTGTACAAAACTAAGTAATGATAATGTATTGATCAGCCAGATTGTATGCATGCAGGGGCAGGATTAATCAATAGCATCTCGGGGAAAGTCAGGGCACCAGAGGCCTAAGACCATCCCCAAGGTAAGTGTGTTTTGTATGTATTTGGGGGGTGGGGGATTTGTATGTATTTGGGGGCTGGGTTTTTTTTTGGTATGTATTGGGGAGGTGGGGTGTTTTTTTTAATGTATTGGGGCGGTAGGAGGGTGGGTTGTATGTATTGGGGGCTGTTCTTTTTATGTATTGGGGGGGTTTGTATTGGGGGCAAGGTTTTTTTGTATGTTTTGGGGGGAGGTGGGGGGAGATTTTTTATGTATTGGGGAAGTGGGGGGATTTGTATGTATTTGGCAGGTGGGGGTTTATTTTGTATGTATTTGGGGGTGTTTTTTTTATGTATGGTAGTTTGTATGTATTGGGGTGTTTTTTGGGGGTATGTATTTGTGGTTGGGGGGGTTGGTATGTACGGGGTGTTTTTTTGGGAGCGTATTTGTGAGGTGGTTTTTTTGGGGGTATGTATTTGGCGGCCGACACAGGGGGGGGGGCTGTCGAAACTCTAGTGCTGGACCCTGGGAATTTTATCGGCGGCCCTGATGCCTAGGTTTGTATCTGTGTGTGTGTGTGTGTCTGTCTGTCTCTGTCTGTCTGTGCCTCTGTGTGTATATGCCTATGTATGTATGTCTGTGTGTGGCATTATGGTGGGGGATGCCCAAACTAGCACGTTGCCTAGGGCTAAATATACTTTTAATCCAGCTCTGTATGCATGTGTGCAAGTTGCAACTGACTTGCCAGTGAAGTGAGCATCAAAGACTTTGTAGAAAATGTTGCATCTGTTGGCCTCAACTGTATTTCAATTTTAAAAATGCATCTAGATATGTTGCTAGTTTAAGTAAAGTCTTTTTGTGTCCTCCTGTGTTTGTTTAGGATGGAACCTGTCATGCTTTGGCAGCTGGTAGCTTTGCATTTTGCTGAAATCGCTCCAATAAAATACAAATTTACACATACCGGTAACCTTGTTTTTACAAACATAAATAGCCTAAATAAATGAGAGATGCTCGGTAAGCGTTCTGTGTACGCATCTTTTTGTTTTAACCATTTTAAAGACCTTGAAAAATAGACTTTTATGGCCTTGTATTAAAGCAGAAGCAGTGTGTTTGATGTCCTTAATGAATTTACTAAGTAGGTGTCGTGCTTTTGATGCAGATGCTCATAAATGGAATGATTTTATACTTGCATACTGCGTAATGTAGCAGAGTAAGTTTTTCCTACTTGTGCGAGTTATTCACTTAACCATCATAGCTGCTAGCAATTGTTAACACCCATTCCTATGGGAATAGCCATCAGTGTCAACTACCACAGCTTTAGTGAACCCTGATGTACCTTATTCTAACAGAACTTTTAACACTGATAATTCCCCACCACTTATATGGAAATATAATCACCAAAGTAAGTTTGTTTTTCACAACCTAGCAGCCTCGTTTCTAAAGCAAAATCCGTGCTAACGTGCAAAATAATTTAGGTCCAGTGTTCAGTACCCTGTTCATTTATGTAACTGTATTTTTAACCATGTATTATTTGTCATATTAACTATGTCCAGGACATACTTGAAAACGAGAGGTAACTCTCAATGTATTACTTCCTGGTAAAACATTTTATAAATAAATAAAATAAATAATAAGCTTCTTGTATATTCATAATAAAAGTCTACGTTACCATGTCTTTTGGAAACGGTTGTACCTTACATATATTTTGACCTGCTGTTTCGTTGTCCCTGTTAAACAATGGTTGTTTTATTTTGCTAACTCTTCAGGTGCTTTACATTAGTATCCCAACCAAAAAACACTACAGATACTCTTTATCATATCTTCTTTATATTCTCTGTATATGTCTAGATGTCAGCAGTTTACCTTCATCTGTCCTACATTACACGTTTCTCTTTTTAACAAATGTCAAAGCTCAGTTGACAACCACGGTGGCCTTTTGAAATCTATAATAGCCCTGTTGCATAGAGAAGCGCACTCTTTTACTGTTCAAGTAATTATGTCTTTCAGTGTTTCCCGTTTAGACTGCCATTAGCTTTCTCTTTTAGTTTCCACGTAATCTTGGCCCATAGCTATTACTTTCTTCTTCTTCCAGTGAATGTACGTACATGTCAGAGTACATGCTTTAATCCTTGAGACTGTAACCCTTCTACTGCTGGACATTGCTCCACAATATTAGTAAGTTCATTTAATTAAACCGTACATGATGCAAAAAAAAAGACATTGATGTTTATCGATATTTTTCATATATATCTATATATGAAAAATATCGATAAACATCAATGTCTTTTTTTATATATATATATAATATCTGTGCATTTTGTTAAAGCACGGATCCAAACTCTATACTAAAATCCATATTTATCTTATTCATGGGGCACTTTTCCTGCTTTCTACAGAGAATTCCTACTGCATGCACTGGTTAGCATAGCTGTGAAGGGCAGGGTACGAATTTCCAAATAGAGAACAAGATCACCCACCTAGGGTGGTCTTGTTCCCTGGTGGTCCAAACAAGTACCTGAAGTGGCGTGGTTGGTGTCTAGACTCCAGGAGTGTTCTCGATATTGAATGCTTTTTGTAGTTCAACGGCTGACTTGTGTCTTGTATCCTCGGACTCTCTGTGGCTCTTGCATCGTGTGTAGGTTTTACAGTCTGCCGTGGAAATGGGAATCGAGTGGCATTTGCGACCAGAGGTGAGAGCTCTGTGGTCGCTAAACTTGGGATCAGTCTTGTGCCGATCCTAGAGGAGCTGGGGAGACCCACCCTATCGTTGTTCTGTTCTATCTTTTATTTTGATCTTAACAAGTTTAAAGTTCAGCTCAAGCTTCCAAAGGTCCCACACTTTTACTCTATCAAAGATAATAAACCTAAGCTGTATATGGCTGGTGAGGAAAGGGCGTATTTTAGCAATGTGTCTAGCTCTAATATTGAAAAGCACTTCATTATCTTCCCTGGTCTAATGCTAAACAAGTCTGGGACTCGGTGTGTAGGGTGAACAATGAACCAAAATTGTTGTCATAGTTGACATAGCTGACTTAAAAAAACATCTAACACAGCAGATTACAATGTCTCTGATAGAGCGATGGCACACAGACCTGGAGGACCATCAAGTATCTCATGCTGCCAAGCTTGAGTCGCTGCAAAAACAGAAGTATGATCTTCAAAACAAGATCAATGACCTTAAAAATAGATCACAAATAAATACTTTGCTCATTCTGGGTCAGTACAAAATAAAGATCTTTTGTCCTTTATTTCTGAGGAATTACCAACCTTGTTGAAGAAACACTCCCAACATTTGCCGCCTCTTGTTGAAAGTGCTCACAGAATTAGGCCACCCAAAATACAGGGAGGAGGGCTGCTCAAGCCTTTACCAGGTCTGATAAAGAATCTCAAGTTTCAACATAAACTTCAGATATTGAGAACAATTAGAAAGCTCTCTGAGTTATCAGTCAATAGAAATAAGCTCCTGATTTTTCAAGACTACAGAAGTGCCAGAAAAAGGCGAGAATGTTCTCAAAATTACTCCATTCTTCATAAAAGAGGAACACGATTTGTCCTGTCATTTACTGCCAAACCTAGAATTCGGTCGAGCAGTGTGGAATTCTCTACGTTTGAATGTGCCGACAAAACAGATTTCATAGAAGTAGAACAACAAGAAACTGCTGATCCAAGATCCAGTTCCTAGACCAAAGACCTGGGTTGAGCCGAGAGCTTCGTCAAGTGATGGGGACTTTTCCTTATATGAGTATCCTTTTTTGCCATGTTTGATTAATAATGGGAATGTTGGGAAGTTTTGTAATGTACACATGATCTCATAGGATAATTATTGCTGATTACTATTATTACTTACTGGTTATATACACTGTGTGGTCATGTTGGCTTCATACCTGTGTTTTATATGTTATACCTATGTTCAACTCCTTTCCAACTTGACCTTCCTCTGCCATTTTCCTCTCTTTCCAGTCTCCCACTCATCTATATTCACATATATTTTACCTTTCTCTTGCATACCTCTTGAATATGATTTATTTTATACCACGTGGAATGTTGGCGAGGCTACTTCCCTTGCCAAGAAAGAAAATATTAACACACTAAGCGTTTGGAAACTGATATTGCCTTCAGTCAGCAAACTTGAACACTTCAATTCTGAAGAGCGTCTAAAACTTAAGAGACAATTGGTTGGGGCTTGTTACTCCACCGCATATAATGGGAGGAAGCAAAGTGTTGCTATTCTGATCAAGAACGGTATCAAAATTTAAATTGACAGGCCAATATGTTCATCCGGAAGGCAGAGTCCTTATTCTATATAATGCACATTTTGTTTTAGGGAATATATGTGCTCCTAATGTGTATGACAAGTTTTCTTTACTAGCCAAGGTGGATGCTAAACTGGTATTTGGTGGAGATATTAATTTAATTGATAACCTCATTTTAGTTAAGGTGACCCCCACAACTTCTAAATCCGATTTTACACATCAGAAAAATAGGTTCATATTACCTTTATCAAAAAATAATTACATTTCTTTGATACTTCACTTCCCTTCCTGAGGCTCATGCCGCTATGTCACGTATTGATTACTTTCTGATTCACTCTCTGCTTTCATCCACGTTGACTAAATCAAAGATTGAAAGCATCTGCTTCTGATCATGCTCCTCTGTGGCTTACATTACAGACACTCAACAGGTCTAATAAGAGGTTGGAGTTTTCCCTTTGCTCTGTCAGGATGGAAGTTTTCATTTCTTTCTTAAACAAGCTTGCGAGGAATTTGCTTTGGATGACTTTAGTCGTAGTGGCAATCCTGTTCTCTATTGGGATACAGCTAAAGCGCTGTGGAGAGGAAGGATAATCTCAAATGTAGCATTCTGTAAAAAGACTTCACCTACGAAAAATTATACAGCACTTAATCCTAAACTTTCTAAAGGGCTGCTTTAGAGTATATAGAATGACCCTAGAGATATTTAATACCCATACATTTTGTGTTTCGCATTGCAGCAGAATTCCTACATCCTTTTTTGATTTATTTTCCTTTTCTGATCCGTGGTATAGTCAAAGATAAAGTGTGCAAAAAATAAAATAATTAGTACTGTTATGGTTCTTTTGGAGCTTGGGGACTTTCGGGGTGACTGCTGAGACTTAATCTATACATATTTCCGTAATTACCATTACAGGGAATTCCCGATTTTTCCAGCGGGTGATTTGGAATAATTTTTTTGTTTTGTTTGGGCAGATAAATATATCAGAAATAATAATTAAGGATCTAGTGGACAGATTATATGGTTCTTTAATATCTTTTGAAGAACTCAAAGAAAAATGTAATTCAACAAATAAGCAATTTTTTGGGGCATATTTACAAATTAGACACAATGTAAATAATCGCCCTAAGGCCCAGATCCACAGAGTTCTGTTATTGACTTAATGAGGCGTTAACTTGCGTTAAGTGCTAACGGGGATCTTCAAAGCCCAGTAACGCAGTATTACGGGCTGTTTTCAGCCGTAACGAGCCCTTGCTTTGCTATAATAGAAGTTCATGCTAATGGTAAGCAGAAGACGTGTTCCCTCTAACAGCGCCTATCCACAGAGCTCCATTGTAGTTACCGCAGGGATTTAACGATGCCTTAGTTAGGTCATAGCTAAACCTGGCGTTAATCCCATCCAGACACTGGGGAGTGTAAGAGGGGGAGAGAGAGGGAGGTGTAACGGGGAGAGAGGGGTGTAAGAGGGGAAGAGAGAGAGGGCAGTGTAAGAGGGGAATAGAGAGAGGGGTGTAAGAGGGGATGTGTTAGAGGGGGAGAGTAAGAGGAGGGGAAGAAACGAGGAGCGTAAGAGGGGAAGAGGAGGGGGATTGTAAGACAAGGGAGAGGGGGAGGGAGAGAGAGAGGGGGAGTGTAAGACGGGGGAGAAAGAGGGGGGAGTTTAAGAGGTTAGAGAGGGGGGCGTTAAAGAGGAAGGGAGGAAGAGTGGTTGTAAAGGTGTGCTAATGCTTAGCACCCTTTTGTGGATCTGGGCATAAATCTGTGGATTGTAGGGAGATGCAATTCAAAGTTTTTGCACATAACCTTTTCCACAGCAGTACAATTAAAACATATAATGCAGAATTCAAGAACACCTGCTCTAAATGTAGTCAACCGAATGGTAATCTTTTCCATTGTCTGGCGTCTTGCAGAAAGATAAAAATATGTTTTTTAAATAAAGTACTGCAATATAGAAATATATAACGTGGAATTAAGTTTATGTATAATGTTAACACTAATTTGTTTTAGATGTATCTCACTGGAAAGGTGAGAAAGACATTGTTAGTTTTAACAGCTTCGGAACTGGATGAGTTAACTGGTTATCTAATTACCTTCTACACCTCTTCTACATCCATGTCCATCATGCCTCACATAGCTTCAAGAGGTGCTATTCTCCATGTCCCAGTGGGGGAAGAATGGTTATTTCTAGCAAACCTCTGGCTGTCAGGTTTATAAAGACCCCGTAGGCATTTCAATTCGTTCAAATACCTCATTGCAAAGTAAGAGCTGTCAGCGTAGAGAGAGAGAGAAACACAAAACCCCAACCCCAGACTTTATTTTAAGCATCACCCTCTCCTGACAACATAAACAGAGAAAATAATGCACCCGGGAATGCTGGATGAATATTGCTCTTTACTGGCAATTTCGTTAATTGCTGTAAAAGTTTGAAGTTGCAAATAAACGCTTTGAACCTGTATTTAAAATGAGTAGTAAGGCAAATGGTATTTTAATAACTTTTTATACATGACATCGTCTGTGGGTTGAGTGGAGGGTATATTATATACTGATAATACAGACGCTATGTTTGCATTATACGTAATAAAGGGAGAAAAGCCTCCACTGTACAAATCAGAGCCCAACGGTTGATATACTTTTCTTCAGAGACGTGGTACAGTTGCATGAATATACTATGAGAAACCCTGCAGGTGCACACAATTCCTTACCATGTGTTGCCCTTCGTGCTGGAGTAGTCTGCAGTGCACGGCCCTGTAATATTGTGCTCAACCCTCCAGCGTTGAAATAATTAAACTCCAAGCAATAGATCAGCAAATCGCATTGTTCTGTAAACATGTACAGTCATTGAAAGGTCTAGTAGCCGTATAAGTGCTGGAGAAATGTAGATTAGTTCTCAATTGTAATCTCTTCCAGGGCACCCACATTAGGCGTCTTCATAGATTAAATTACTGTGTACAGAGCTCTCAAACCCTCATAGGTTTCTTCTTCAAGTGTACTGTTACAAAAGGTAATTTACCGTTTGTGACATTAGATAAATTGAGAGTTTTCATTTATTGTGGTTTGCGTGAGTTTTCAGCATCTCCTCTTCAAATCTAGCTTCCTCCAAAGTCCCATATATAAGCAGCAGCACTACAATTCTATGCGCCTAACACAGCATTAAAGACTCTGTATTTTATAACACAACATGCATTTTTAAGGTGTGTTTCTGTAACACATTTTTATTCCTGATCTGTTTAAAGGAATAACGAGTAGAGATGTGCAAATGTCTCAAAATTTCGTCACAACATTTTTTTTTGCGTTTTTTCCCTAAAATTTCATGTTTTTACATAATTTTCTCAAAGTTCACATTACTCCGAATTTTGCCAGAATTACACCACTTTTTGCCAGAATTTAGTAATCATTGCAGTAAATGGCAGTATATGAAGTGCAACAGGGCCGTCCGTGCACATTCACTTTCAATGCTTGGCAAATTCTGTTTGTGAAGTTAAATGTTAAATGTTTTGCTAAATAATCCTGGCAAATTTCACATCATTTATGAACTTCAGGAAACAATGTGTATGTGTAATAACAAAGAAGGGAACTGGTACACCCTAAACCAGGGGAAGCCAACCCCAATCCTCAAGAGCTACCAACATGTCAGGTTTTCAGAATATCCCTGCTTCAGCACAGGTGGCTTAATCAGTGACTCAGTCTTGGACTGATGCAGGGATATCCTGAAAACCTGACCTGTTTATGGCCCGTGGAGTTGGCAACCCCTGCACTAAACAATCTCTTTAACACGTCAATGCTAGATGGACACATATGACACGATATACATTGCATGCCTGCCCCTTTAACACTGAGGAGTGTAAGTTAATTAATGTCCTAGTTTTTGCTGAATTAAAAATAACGAATAAATGAACAACATTACACATGCAAATGAATAACTTTCAAAGCAAGTGTGTGAACGAAAGTGCAGAGATATATTGTACTTATACTTGTACTATATTGCTCTTTTTTGCTGATGCTAGAAATGTTGTATCAGGGGCCTAAAAGGTCATTTGTACAATCGCACCCTTCCTTATTATAGAACAGATGTTCCCTCTATGCTGTTTATAAAGAAGGACCCCCTTCTCTGCTAGGATGGCTGGCAATGCCTCGGTTGATGGCCCCTCTTGAAGCAGAGAGATATGCGCATAGTAAATGGTGCACTCCTTGCAACTGCTTAGTTTGCCTACGTTTTAATATGACAATTATTTGCAGATGTATTTGTACATGAGCTATCAAAAGTCTCTTCTCCCGATGAGCTCTGTAGACCTGGCATAAAGATACGTCCATCAAGAGCGCTTCCTCTAGTGTTTGCCCATTAAAGGATATCCCAACCTGCTATGGCATATCCTTCTTCAGGACAAATGCATGTATTAAACCTCTGTACTTATGCCTAAACCACAACTGTGTACTGGAGAAGACCTGTCACGTCTCACCGATATGCAGTGAGCCTCACTTATTTATAGTCTGTCTGAATTTCTGGTTTTAAGCCCATTGTTTTGCAATGCATCTTAGATCAAAGGGAACATGTTTTGGGATTTTTGGATAATCATAATAATTATTAGGATTATTCATGAGTTCAGCTGTGAATGGGACGTGAATTAAAATACTATACTGTCTGATTAGGATACATGTCTAATATGCTAAAGCAGTGGTATTTTGTAGGAAAAACTGATGTACTCTTCTGTAGATCTAAGCTACAATAAGTAATCCAGCATTAAATAATGCCATGGCAGAAACAAATATATGTATCTCTGTATACCAGTTCTATTAACACCATTACATATAGAGTTTATTATTGTCGATATCTAATATAAGGTGCCGGGACTGAGTTCCCCCCATTACAACACCCTGGTGATAAAGGACATCTTTGATCACCCTCATTATACGTACCGTTTTCCTCAATTCTTAGACGCACTTTTTTTCACCTTTGACCATTTCCGAAATCGAGATACATCTTACAATCTATGTCATTGAAAAACGGGTATGTTTCCTGTACCAATACGGCCGCTAATGCGAATCAACAGAGGATCACGTGATCTCCTACGTTGCAGAATGACGTTCCAATAACGTGATGCGTCTAACCCTAGCGCGCCGCCCGTAGTGCTGGGCAGGAGGTTGCTGTTGCCCTATGACAGGCTGAAGGTGCCTTCATTTAAGTTGTCATTGCCTGCGCATGTGCATAGAAGGTATCCCTAATTGTCACTTAAAATGGCATCAAAAAGACTCCACTATGATGCAGCATTGAAAGTAAAAACATTTTTTCTGTACATTTAATGTAGTGTTTCTTTTCCCCCCGAAAATTGTTATTAAATCAAAGGTGCGTCTTACAATTGATGGCGTCTTAGAATCGAGGAAATACGGTATTTGGATTTTGGTTGAAATATTCTGGCCTCTTTTCAGACAGGACCAATACTCAGTAGTGTGACCTGCAATCTAGAGTATTTACCATTTATAAAATATTTTACCAGGAACAAATTTATTGAGCATTACCTCTTGTTTTCAAGTATGTTCTGGGTATAAGTTATAGCATTTTTTAAGGAGACACAAAAAAAATTATAATGATAGAGTTTAACGCCTTTATCAGATAAACCTGTTCAGTCTTCTGTAAAGTCATTTAAATTCATACGTTCAGATTAGGCCACAATCCCGCAGCAGCTGATCCTTTTCACATATTGAGGAGCTTGCAGGATATTGCTCTGCCTTCACTCTGACAGTGAAGGGGTTAAGGGAGCCACATCAATATTTGCAAGTTTATATAAATTCATGAATAAACACAATCTGTCCCAAAATCCTTTCTGAGAAAAAAAAAAGATACATTCTCTTTACATACCACATAAAACTTTGTAATCCAAGGGAAACTCTTATGTTACTTCTATACGAGATTCGATGTAGGTTGTGTACATTTAAATACAAATCCTATGAGGCTTTGAAAACACGAGACACTATCATTTAATCTATGAATGTTGGTCCACTAGACCAGAAGGAATCACAATGTACATCAATTGTACTTTTCTCCAGGGCCAGTTTGACTAGAACTGTTATAGGGGAAATCCCTTTACTCACATAGACGCAAACACCTACAAAATACAAACAGGTAGATATGCTACAGCTTAAAAATAAAGTACGATATATCTATGTAGACAGGATTTATACACTTCTTACACGGTTACCATCGTAAGCAATATAGCATTTACATTTACTGATCCACTTAAAATAACAATAGAATGAATCAATGGGACTGGAAATAAGTGTTTGGAAATAATTTTAGGACACAGGTGGAATGGCAGAATGCTAAAAGTTTTAGTGAATTTTGTACAGATCCCTTGTGCAGTTACTGATCTTTAACCTGTGTGTAGGATTATTACCTCCTTATACCCCTCCCACTCCAATTACCTCCTTATACCCCTCCCAGGCCATTACCTCCTTATATCTCTCCCCCTCAGGCCATTACCTCCTTATACTCCCTGCACACCATACCTCTGTATACCCCCTGCCCCCATACTTATACCTCCTCCTCCCCCCCCCCAGGTAATACTGTGGTATTATGGGGTCTATACTGCACATATTCTGGTCATGCCCTAAAATCCAACCACTATGGAAGGAAGTGCTTGCCTTTATATATAGGATCTTGCAGGTCAATATTCCATAATCCACGATACACAATATTAGGGACACCCGTAGACAAATAAAATAAAAATGAAGCCAAAAACATCTCACAAATTCTAAATGCCACTAGGTGCACTATTGCCAGGAGCTGGAAACAAACTTCTTCCCCCTCCCTACATCGAGTAAATAATACAATCTGGTATATAGTATATATGGAAAAACTTTCTGCTTACCTAAATGGCTTCACTTCACAGTTTTCGGTAATTTGGGCCCCTTGGCTCCGACATGCTGGTATATCTCCGTACCTAGATTAAAAATACTCTGGATGCTGTGATGTATACTATGTTAAAACTGAAATAGCATTTGTACATATACAATATATTATATATCTCCCCTCCCTGTGATTTTACCCAAATATATGGATGTACCCCACTCCTTTATCGTAACACCCCCAATAACCCCGCAAAGCAATTTATATAAATGTAAGTAAGTAATAATAATAAAAAAGGCAGGCCACAATTATATTTGTTTTTTTGTATTTATTATAAATACTGCTAGTCTGCAATGGTAGGACGCCCCCAAAATCTAATGTACAGTATTCGTTTACTAAAAATACTATGAAAAAAAAAACAGAGGCTGAAAAAATGAGGCCACTGCTCTTACCTGAAGAATAAACTAACTTTAAATATCAATGCAAAGTATAAACTCAGCTTATTTCTAAAATGATCATTTCATTAAAGGTTTTATAACAATGTATGACAATCCCCTTCCTACAATTATGGTAACAACTTACAATCACAAATTACCTTTTGAGTTTGTGTTTCATTACTACAAAAATGTGTTTTCACACTGTTTTTTTTTCTTTGTACCTGTGGAGGATATTAGGCAGCAGCATTATATTACACATCGCATATTTATCACTGTACACATCTGTTCAGTGTAATACATATGTACACTGGAAGGAGGGACCTTTCATTCGTAAGCTTTGCACACTAATTGCATCTCTGAAGTCTGCTAAATGGTCAAACAATCTACAACAGATCATACATACAAATTCAGTAATATTTGTTGATCTTGCTGGAATTGCATGGGTTAACTGTGTTATATACATGAGATTTTTGTGTACAGTTCATTCAGTCACTCTGAGGAAGTGACGTCTTCATGACAAGTTTGAAGGGCGGCATCTAGCTTTTCTGCCTAACTGTTGCTATCATATTATGTTGCAAGTAATTGCACTTGTACTGTAGTTGCCTTGGTCCCAGAGAAAGTAAGATACTTTATGGCAGGGGTGGGCAACTCCAGCCCTCAAGGGCCACCAACAGGTCTCAGGTTTTAAGGATATTCCTGCTTCAGCACAGGTGGCTCAATCAGTGGCTCCGTTGCACCTGTGCTGAAGCAGGGATATCCTGAAAACCCGAGACCTGTTGGTGGCCCTTGCGGACTGGGGTTGCCCACCCCTGGGCTTTTAATAGACCAATATATCAATCGTAAAAGGGCCATTAAAAGTGATCACAGCGAACAAAGTATGTTGCATGTTAGAGTAAAAAAAAATTAAACAATTAATATGAGATAGAGATAAATTTGGCGCCTTATATTATACTCTTCATATCGGAAAATCCAATATAATTATGAGAAAAATAATAAACATACAACCATTTGGTGGTGTAACACCCCTGACGAAGAGAGACTGACTCTCGAAACGCGTAGGTTAATTCTATTACCTCTGCAGCAGCCTGTGTCTCAATAGTGCACTACAGCAGAGACCAGAGACCAAAGGCAGTGCTTTGGCGTATACCGGAACTGGCATTTCCGGGGGTGTAAAACCCCTGACGGAAAGACCGATTCGAAACGCGTAGGGTTAATCCTATTTCCTCTGCAGCCGCCCGTGTCTCAATAGTGCACTACAGCAGAGACCAGAGACCGCAGGCATTGCTTTGGCGTATACCGGAACCGGCATTCTCCAACATCCTGCGAGAGCTGTGAGTCAGCTGAGAGTTAGAGCGGACAGCGGAGGACTCCGACACAAGCACAGATTCAGCGCAGCCCGGCAGGAGAGACATCAAACGCCGGTGACCATCGGCGGTGTATGCCACGGACCGACGGGCTGATAGCGGACGTGCCACGAGTGAGAGGGGATACTCTCTGACATTATCCACCGCCTGCTAACACCTTCCGTCTAGTAAGTAGGGCATTCACCTAGTGCAGCAGAGTACTAGTGGATTCTGGACATTTGTCGTGTGTTACACCACAAAATGGTTGTATGTTTATTATTTTTCTGTTATAATTATATTGGATTTTCCGATATTAAGAGTGCAATATAAGGGGTCAAATGTATCTCTATCTCATATTGTCTTTACCTGACCAGGTGGGCAGTGTTTTTTAGCATTTGGCAGCCGCCCTTCATTTAAATATATGTGAACACCAAGGGATTTTTTTCTTCTACCAATTGAATTAGTTTTACAGTAATTTGTATTGTCTGTCATTGTTAGCGCTACCTTATCTCTTTTTTGTAAACAATTAATGTTAACACTAATTGCTCATTAATTCAAAATAGTATAAACTATAGCTTACCTATTATTTTGTGCATGGTCAATTTTGGGGAATTTAAATGAAAGTAAATCTTAATTAGCTGCAAATTGGGAAATGAGCTATTCAGAGGGAATATCGTTCTCCTTCTAAATAGCATAGTAGGGAGCTGATGTCGTTTCATTTTGGAACATATGCGTACTATATACATATTGTACTATATATACTATATACAATATATATATATACTATATACATATTATAAAATAGATGATTTAGAAACAGTAACAATTACAACATATACGCAAAAAACATAAGATGCTAAAATGTAACTAAAATGGCAAAACATCAACCGTATCTTTTATTTTTAAATAAAAGGTAAACGTCTGCATTGTGCAGAAATATACTTCCCCATGTTCAATGTCATGTTAACAATATACATGGTTATTGACATAATTTGTCATGGAATCAGTTATTTTTGCGGTAAATTACCTTGAATGTGTTATTGTAATCTTTATCTATTTTTCTAATTGTGTATGTGATAAACCAGCTATACAGTATAGTTACATTTAGCAGAAACAGTCAAAGCAGTTAAAAAAAAAATGTTTTAATATGTGCAGTATTTGATTACCTTTAATGAAAACTAATTACCTAAGCTGCCGATCGATTAGTGCTCCCTTGATCGATCAGCAAAATCCTGCTTCCCAGGGTTCACTAAAAGGCCGCCATTCAGTTTCAAATCAATCCTTCAGTCAGTGTAACTCAGCAGCTACAATGTATCCTTATATTACTAAGGTAACACCATCTATAGTTATAGTTTGCAGCTCAAACTGCTGGGAATGTTGACAACGAATTATCACAAACAGGAAAGTGTTACAAAGATCTTGCACTGCTGGGGAAGTGGGTTAAAGCCTGCTATAGAAATCAAAGAATTATCAGTATATTAAATCTCATTACAAATGGCATTGGATTTTAAAATAACAAAAAAGGTAGTAAGAATGATCTAATACTACAGAACTGATTTATTAAAAAAAACACGTGTAGGATATTGCTTGAGCAGGAATAAATAAATTCATAAATACATCATTATCTCTTCAAGTTCTTTAAAATTGAACATGGCATCACGGTCCATGTCGGCCCGTGTGAAAGAGAGTTTGAAACTCTGGACTAATGAGAAGAACCATATAAGACTAATATTCATGATATATTAAGAGACACAATGGTCCCTATTTAATATGGTGATAAACACGGTAACACATTGAACGAAGCGTTAACGTTCATGCGTCTGAATGGAAGTTACTGCATTGCTGACGGTTTGTTACGCACTTATCATCTCGAGTAGGGGACATTATACTGTATGTGGTTGAAAACTGATAAGAAACATTTTAGACAATTGTTCTCTTTTTCTTTCCGCGTTTTAGCCCTCCAGGTATGTATGTTACAGTTCGACAGCATATAAAAAGCTCTGCCATTGTTTTTGACATCTATTCATTTTATGTAAAATCTACAGATGAATATAAAAAGAAACCAGTGTGCATGCTTCCTAACTCCCTGCAATGTGTTGCAAAGCAATGATTTACTGACCCTCTTGCTCTGAAGGTATGAATAGCTCAGAGTAAAAGCCCTGACTGAGAATAATGACAATGACTTTGAAGCAGGGAGAGAAGCAGGGAAATCTAGTTCAAGCCCTGGTGGCTCCTTGTAACGTTATCTCCTCAGGCACAAACATTAGATTACAAGCTCCAAGGGGCAGGGGGTTTCTTACACAATTCTGCATACTCTATATCAGCACTGATAATTCAGGTGGATGTAGGAAGTATAAGACATATTAATGGCAATAATATTTCTTCATAGATAAAGTAATAATATATATTCACAAGAGCGAATCATTTTTTTTCTTCTCCAGAGCAAGCATGGTGGAGTAAATTAAAATACGTTTAACAAGACAGAGATGATATCTCTGATAATTAATAATACAGGCAGAATAAAAGAGGCATTGGAGAGACCTAGATAAAGCTAACTGGTCTGATGCAGAATGTGACACATCTCATTTTAACCTACTGTATGCATCTGGTAATTCCTCCTATGGCTAGAAGTAGGCGTGAGCAGCTGCTACTTCAGGCCTGTATAACATAAATGTAATTTCTTCTCTGGAAGAAGAGAAACATCTGATTGAATTATAACTAAGGTGAATTGTTAAAAAGATATGTACGCCACAGCATAAAGCCACACGAATAATTATCCCCATATAACAGGGAGTGTGAAGACTAAATGGGCAGACAACAGTTCTGCAAACACACCATTTCATCAAAGGCATTGCATTTATTAATCCAAATTGAAGGCTTTATACACTCTGTTCCATTTCTGGTTAATTAGATATGGTAATCAGGTGAAGAACAAAGAAAGAAAAAAAACATAACATGTTTCTTATATTCACAAAAAAATACCCTTACACAACAGGAAGAAATCATTTATTTTAAAGGAAAACTATGTTACAAACCACTCTGTTTATAGCCCAAGCTATATATGTATATATATATAAAACGGAAATAGCCGTGTTAGTCCAGTTGCGATAGTGCAGAATAAATGTGTTCAGTATTAGATGATACCTTTTTTATTTGGACTAACAATTTATGTCATAGGACAAGCTTTCGGGAGTTCTCCTCTCTCCCTCAGGTCTGCAATACTGATTAACAAAGGAATATGGCTAAAACAGTGTACAGTAAAGGTTTATTCTGTGCTGGCTTTTTTATATATTTTCAATAAATAATGCCTTCTCAATAAATGTCTTCTATGGACTAACATGTTACCATCTTCCACATACTGGTATATACGTATATGGAAGGTAAATCAATACGTCACAACCAGAAGCTTGGATACTAATAGAAAATAAAGTGTAGGGTGTTATTAATTACAATCAAAACATGAATTACATCAATGAATCAGTGGTACACTCCCATGGGTGTAATCTGTGGCCCTGACAGCCTGTGAAAAAATGTGACATTGTGATTTTTATTGCTTCCTAATTAATTGTTCAGGTTATTTTATTCTTGTGGAATATATTGTACTTTCATGAATCTACTCCTTAGTGTGGCATAGCTTTAAAAAAATACAATTCTATATATACTTAGTAATGTTATGGTGGGTAAAAAAAGTGACAAAAACCCTCCACAGTAAAGCATATAGCAAATAAATATATATATATATAACTTGGTTACACACAGTCCTTTGAAATAGGACGGCTGCATATTATTGCAGGAGTTTGCAGATTTTTATGGGTAAGCGGCTCTGTCAAGTTTAAGAGGCCCCACAAATTAGAAATAGATTTATTATTCTGACTGGAGGGACCATTGAAAACAAACATGAAACTGAAATGAATGAAAGCGTTACACTAGCATTGTTATATGCAAAGATGACGGTGTGAAGCTAAAATGAACAGTGTTTGGACATCACATTAATTTTTGGAGAGCAAAGTCATTGATGATGTCTTCAAATGATAAGCCACGAAGTTTGTCACTTTCGATGCACATGGTGCTTAGGGTTATATTTTAAACGAAAATGTCCATATTTATAGAGAATCTTCTTTTTCCCATATCTTCTTTATTTATCATCTGATTTTAAAACTTGAAAAGCATTGATTTTTTTCTATTTTGAGGCCCTAAACTGTAGCTTAGATGGCTTATGCGCAAGTCCGGCACTGTGTGAGGGTCGCACACAAAGGCCAATGTAGCTAAGATTATCGCCTAATTTTGGGTGCTATAAAAGTTGTGTCATAGGAAAAAAAGGGGGTCCAATATGGAGGCCAAACCAAATATATCTTTGTATGAGTATAGCAATCTTACTTGTGTATGCTATGACAAATAAATGTTATGCAATGTGCATTGAATTCATGTGTATCAGCTCGTTATGTATCTGTTTGACTAATACTGGCTTCATAATTACATTACAAAGGAAGATCAAAATATGAAAACAATTCACATGTACATTTTAGAACTGATAAACTTCTCCCCCAAAAGAGGTTAGAAAAGGATGGTAAAAACTCTCCAAAACATGTGTTTACCGTGGAAACATTTATAGATAAAATAAATAAAAAAATCCAATGTATCCAATTTGTTTTTGACCCTTTGAGTGCCCTGGGGAGAAACTAGTACAGCATCGGCGGCCAACTCCAGGCCTCAAGAGCTACCAACAGGTCACGTTTTAAGGCATATCCCTGCTTCAGCACAGGTGGCTCAATCAGTGACTCAGTCGTTGATGTAGTGTCCTATGAGGCACTTCCAGGCAAGAGAACAATGATTATAATAATGATTATAATAATATCATTTATTTATAAGGCGCCAACATATTCCACAGCGCGGTACAATGGAGGAACTGTAGTTGCATAACAGAGTGACAAGCAAAAGAAGAACAAATGAGTGCAAGCTGGTACAATAGGTACTGAGGGGTCGGACGTGAGAGCGGGCACCGTAGATGTGCTATAATTATATTTGAGCTCTAATGGGTACAAGATAGAAGGGACAAAAAAAGGAATTGAGATTCCAAGGGGGGTGGGAGGGATCAGCTCCCTTTCATTGAATGGAACTAAAATTCGGCACAGAGAAGCAGCTTTACAGTATATTGAATGAATACTCTTGGTATTCCATTTACAAGACACAAAAAAATAAATTATATGCCAGTTGATAAAATTATGATCCAAACGTGTTTTTGATTGCGGTAGAAATGGGCAATAACTACAGGTGCTACAGTGAGAATGACATTCATTTTCTTAGAGAGCGCGAGGGCGATTGTTTTTTTTATTTTAAAGAGCGTAACAGACCCCTCGTCGTCCAATAAGGGCACCTACATAAAGCGTTGCCTTTTCAGCAGCCTAGTGGTAAATTAGGTCTGCGAGACCCGAGGCCTGATGTCAATAGACATGCCTAAGGTCCATGAGTGGCCTCCTTGAAGACTCATTGAGGGCATCGCCTAAAACAAATACAGCGGCTGCAGGGTCGTGTCCTTTTTTTGCGCTTACTTCCGCAACAAACCCAGCCCCTGGGAGCCTTGTGAGACCTTGTCAAACCTACTATAGTCATCCCAGAGGGACGTTCTATCAATATGTGATTTTTAACCCTTCACTGCAAGAGGGGCCACTGTGTTACACACCTCACTGACATGTTTATTCACAACACTGTTATATTATTTTACAAATGAATGTTACTAGTTGTATTAGTAATAATTAACTAACACTGTCCCAAATAAGCATTTTTAGCACCCTTTTATTGTATATGTACTGACCTCACTGGCAGTGAAATTGGGTTATAATGCCAGAGGTAGCCAAATAGACGGCTATGTATGAAAGTATTCAGCTGTAAAACGTGCAGGAATAGCAGGCCTTATGGAATAAAAACGATCCTATTTAAAGCAATTGACTACTTTATAATGATATAGGTGATGCTGTGTTTTACACCGCGGGAGAGGCCAGCTTTGTTACTTAAATAACCCTGCCTGTGGTGGATGCAGGTTGTGGAAATGAATGGGGGGTGGCAGACACACGCCGAAAGCACACAATACAGCTCGGTGTTTGCATACAGAAAAGGCACAAAGAGAGGGTGGGGGGTATGGGTGGCGGAGGGTGCATTTAACGCATTCTCTGCTGGCTCAACGCGTTTCAAGATGCGCACGCGCGGTGTCCCCCCCCCCCCCCTCCCTCACAGTCTCCTTTCCCCTCACTCAGCGCTTGTGCTTCCCTTTCCCAGACGTCTCTCCGGCGGACTTTATTCCGCTCCCCCCCCTCCCCTTTTGTTTAACAAAACCCCAAAATCCGAGCAATCAATCACTCTCCCGCCTCCATCGCCCTCCTCCCTCACACTCACCACCCAATAAAACGCCGCCCACGGTGGGTAGGGGGGACGGGGAGTCCCGGTTTATATCTCTTTCCCGGTTAAAAATAAATAAATATATATTGTCCTATGTGTCAGTGCCGAGGTTAGCACCTGTCCGCAGAGCCTGCTGACCAACTGACCAGTAATGACCCTGCGGGGTACAGCTGCCCGGTCTCCACAGCTGCTCGGCGTTTATGTGCCAGTAACATAGAGTGACACGGGGAGCACAACACACACACACACACACACACACACAAATAAATAAATAAAGTTTGCTGTCTATTAACAGAACAAAGCACCCATGGACTGCACCAGTCGTGTCTAAATGTGAAATGTATTTGCTCCTAAAAAAATAAAATAAGAATAAAAGTGTCTGTGAGAGAGCTGGAGAGACACCGGTGTGCAGCAGCCATTTTAAGGCAGCTTTATTCTCTCCACAAAAATGGAGTTGCATGCAAAGACTACCCTGTCCCTAGAAACAGCCAGGCCCGCAGTTGGACATGTTTATTCCAAATAAAAGAAGACACCCTGGACGTTTGACTTCACAATAATAAAAAAAAAAAATGTTGGTGTAAATGTGCGAAATCATGGCAGCAGCTCCTATTCTCCCGGGAAAGGAGGAAGATCGGGAGAGGCGTCTTCATGTACAAGTGTAAAACGCGCACACAAGTGACAGGGGTCTGATATAATGCAATATAACACGAGTCGCAGGACATCACGGAGGGTTATATGGGGTGTTGCTCCGGAGTCACACTTAATAAAAGTCTGTAGGTTTATACCGTTTAGAAATCTGACGTAGGGCGCAGCATTTACATGTTTAAAACTGGCATTATTGCCATGAAACTGCATCAAACAACTGCACAGACACAGCCCCAAAATACAGTCACTTTATACTTATTTATTTTTTAGTTTAACTGCATGAACAATCTGATTTTAGCTGTTACCTGATCTCAATGTTCCTATCACACAACATTTATTTTTAATGCATCCAAAATAGTCTGTAAATAAAAGACATGTCCACACTATATATATTTTTTTAATTTTGTATACAGCTTTGGATGTTACTATTCATAATTGTAGCCTCGTTTGGATAAGTCAAAAAGGTCAGCAATGTTTTTTTGTTGTTTTCATAATTGTTGAAGATCTGCAGAAACCATTTCATGTTAAATATTGTATACAGAAGACATTACACGTTACCTTACTTAGCAACCATGATTTTCTCTTGCTGCATTTGTTTTTGTTTAAGTGAAAATGAAGTTGCTTGGGGACGAAAATAGGCTTTTTATTAATCAAATTACATGCAAGAGAGAGATTATATTGGATTTTATTCTTGCTGAATGAACATGAGTTATTTATTCATCCTGTTTAACCACCTTGTAAAAAGAAACGTACTTTAACTTGTAAAGATTTCCATTTGTTACACAAATAAATATATTCATTTTCAATGGGTATTCATTTCTACAATGATACAAAGACAACAAGACAAAATGTATATGAATAATTCAAGTAGTTAATCGATATTGGTACATTCAGCTAATAGATAAGACGTGTAAATGGCAATGCATGGGATAGTATAGGTACACTGTTGTACAATGGCAGAAAAGGGCTCTGATGTTCATGTTAGGAAAAGAGGAATAACTAATAATACTGTGTGTGCATACACATTAATAGAGTTGTTGCAAAGAGATACAGTAATATTAATAATAATTCTGCACTCTGCCTCCTCTCCTCTGCCTCCTCTCCTCTGCAGTCTGCCAGTGATGCCTCAATACAGCAATAGATCTTTAGGTATTAGGTATTGAGGTTTATACATCTGTCAGTGGATATCTCTCTGTATGCATATCTCTAATGTGCAAGGACATTGTTATTTCCATACATTATTGTTTTAGTCTTCGGCTGCAGTTTGAAAGATACCTTTGGGAGTATTTTAAGATCAGATCACCTGTTAACCAAACTCAGCCACTCTCTTACAGCTGTGTTAAAACATGTGATGTGCTGCCAATGCATGTGATGTGTTGCCAATGCATGTGATGTGCTGCTAATACATGTGATGTGCTGCCAATACATGTGATGTGCTGCCAATACATGTGATGTGCTGCCAATACATGTGATGTGCTGCCAATACATGTGATGTGCTGCTGCAGCCGAAATCCTGGAATATAATGCCTAATAATCTGAACACCTGCAATCTGCGGTATAACAGGGTTGTCAATTACAGGGCCCCCATTGCGTTAAAAGCACTTGTGCGATTTCCAATCAAATAAATACAAAGGATTGTAATCTAATTATAAATTGTGTAGCAAAAGTGGGTTGGAGGTGAAGGAGTTAATCAAAGTGAATGCTAATCTACCACGAGAAGCCACATGTATTTATTATTAGGCTGGCTGCATGCAGAGATAATACATCTCCTGCGCCCCCTTTCGGTCAGTGGGGGGAAAGCTCCTTATTACATTCCCAGCACTTGTCTGTGTTAATTCGGATTTAACACCATCAAAAACTGTCCGGGATTTCGCTGGACAAAAATAATAATATTAACAACACTCAGATCTCTAATACTCTGATCAGACTGATCCAAGAAAATAAATATGTTAGAATTCAGAAACAATTGTGTTAAACTTTTCAGATGAGGATGTAAACACACAGAAGGGGCAAAGCGAATATAAATTAGAATGTAGCAATTAGTAGGGAAAGAAAATTAAACAAGGCATACTGGCTGATTAATATTTCAGCCCCATCCTTTATTAGACAGCTCACATTAGATATTTTCACTAATGAGGGGGATTATAAATTAACCAAACGCACATGGCTAATTGTTCAGAATTCTAACCACAAATACAAGTGAATTGTCCTGATCAGAATAATGATTAAACTGAGCATTATTTTTTATGAGCCACTGTGCATTTCTTTTCTTTTTTTCCCCCCAACTTGAGCTAATAAGGCATATTTTATCTTCACCCAGATAAAACAGGTTTAAAACGCTGTACTCTGTACTTTAACTAGTTATTAAGTACGATCAATTGTAAAAAGCACAATTATAAATATAATTTAGACAAGAAAACATTTGACATAATACACTATAAAATGTCTCAATTTACCTGCTGATAATATTCACCACTTCAGAAAAATATAATTTATGTAACACTTTTGTAGAAATCCCTAAATATATTTCTTGATGCCTCCTACAGATTTGATCAGAAGAGTTGAACTCGCAGTTAAAATGTTCTCAAAAATATCCTTATTTGTTATTTGCATAGAAAGATTATATACTTTTCACTGTCTCAATATCAATCATTTACTGTACTTCAGAATATTGCTCAGTTTAGCTGGAATAATGGCAACCAAAACAAAATGTACATTTCAAGCAGCAACTGTGTAGCCATATACTCCTTTTATACGATTAATCTGGGGTGGGTTTATTTCTATGTGAATATGTGATATGAGAAAGATCTTGTCCACTGTAGCAAATGTTTTTAGACTTTGATATTTATGTTTAACAGCAGAATATATGAAGAGTTTATACAGCTCCATAAAAACATTGATAGAAATTAGAATAATGCACAAATTGAGTTACAAAAAAAAAAGCTTTTGCAGCTCCATTTTATGGCAGAATTCAAGGGTTTGTTAACTACTGGTCTTTAAAAGCACAATCACTCAATTTTTACAAACACAAGGAAGCAAAGTTTTCTAAACAACGTACTGGGCAGCACTGTGCTTACAACTATATCAGAGGTCTTAGAACCCTTATTCTACATAGTGCATCCAATTATAATAGTGACATTGGCAGACCTGTTTCCATTACTTAAAAGTCTAACATTTACAATCCCTTATATCTGGAGTGCTACATCATGAAAAAGAAAGGTCAGTAACCCAACAAGGCTTGGATATAATTATTCAATGTAACATATTTTTGTTCCCTTCAAAATATAACTTCTTGTGTTGAACATTGAATTAAATGAATGAATGTTCCAGATAATATTTGTCCCTGCTTCATTGAGCACTATATCCTGCATTTTGTGTTACACTGTTGCTAAAGCCACAACAGATGATTTATGGAAAATGCTATTTATTTGAAGCTATTAAAAAAAACTCCATTAAATTATACACATATCTGCAATTTCCTATATAATATAGATTCCATAATTTTATAAATAATATCAACTGTAGGGGAGATAGAGAAAAAAATCCTTTAGAGTGGATGCACTCCTGCAAAAATCCCTTATGTGTATATTAACACTTTGGTGTACATTCACACATAGAAGCCAGCAGTTTACATATCGTGTATACAAAGCAGATTTGGAGTCTACCATAGAGGAGGATAAACCATGTTCTGCTACCAAGGTAATGTCAAAATCTATTGATACCAAACCAGGTAAGCTAGACCTCATTGAATATAATGTATACCCCCTATAATGTATACCCCTGCTCACTTAATGTAACTATGTATTTGTAACTATGTATTTGGCAGCATAACTCTATGCCCAGGACATACCTGAAAAGGAGAAGTAACTCCCACTGTATTACTTCTCAGTAAAACATTTTATAAATAAATAATTGATAGCAGATTTTATATATATATATATATATATATATATATATATATATATATATATATATATATATATATATATATATATGTAGAGGTATCAGTATATATATATATATATATATATATATATATATATATATATATATATATATATATATATATATATATATATATATATATATATATATATATATATATATATATATATATATATATATATATATATATATATATATATATATATATATCAGACCTCTGGGGAGAGTAAAACCACCCTGGTCATAGAGTAACTCACAATTAGGTAGATGATTGGCGTGTAGATACTTGTTGTAAATACCATATCCATGTGATAAAACTTAAAATAATTTTAATACACAAAAATGGAATAACACTCAAATAGTAAAGAGTGACTCTCTGACCAGGGTGGATTGACTCTGCCCAGAGGTCTGATTATATATATATATATATATATATATATATATATATATATATATATATATATATATATAAAGATAACAGCAGGCACTTCAAAGGCTCCAAAGAAATAGGTGCTTGTTCAACAAAAATAGGTGCTTGTTCAACAAAAATAACAGGAAACCAGGTGTCCCACCAAGGAGACAAAAAACATATTGCAAAAGTGTATTTGAAAAAAAAAACAAGCACATATAAATCCAACGTTTCGGTCCAGTATATAACATTTACTCTGCTATCAATAATGTCTATCTGACCCTGTTTTGGTATCTATAGATTTGGAGTATACCATTTGACCTAACCTTGATAGCAGACTATGGTTTATCCTCCTCTATGGTAGACTCCAAATCTGCTTTGTATACAGGACATGTAAACTGCTGGCTTCTATGTGTGAATGTACACCAAAGTGTTAATATACACATAAGGAATTTTTGCAGGAGTGCACTCTCTCTCCCCTACATTTGATATTTGTTCATGTCTTCTTAGGAAGCATCCATCGTTGGGTAGCACCCTCTCAGTGTAGAGCATGCGTGCGTCATCTCAATTCACTATTTGTTTTACAAATAATACAAGTTTGTTACGAAATGCTTTGGAATTCTTTATTGAAATTGCCTCCTACCAAAAAATTATAAGACTACTAAATAATGCAAAATTCATAAAATAATTTTTCTTTAACTGGTAGTTTACATTTTAAATAACTCAAAGGATTTTCTCTGTGTGGACTTTAAATTACATGCTTACAGAATTGGTCCCACTTCAAAATTCACGGTGCATTGGCTCAAAACGCAAAGCTATTTCCATAATAAAAGTGAGTATCTAATTTATTTATTTGATTGACTTATTTTAAAGTATAACCTAAGCGAGAAAAGGGAGGGGTTGGACAAGAGGAGGTGCAATAAATACATGTAATTATACGCCTGTGTATTCTTGGGAATAAGGAACTATCACAGCATAAGCCTAAGGGAGAAAGGAGAAAAGCAGAGCAATGGCAAACTATAATACATTCATTTTATAATAACCAGACCAGGTTTGGATTACTGAATGCAAAGGTGAATAGTCTTGTATCACTCATAGAAAGATATATGTGGAGAGGATACAGTTTGAGGACTGCAATATTGTGAGTAGATTTAAAAAAAAAAGAAAAGAAAAAAAGGCTAATGTTGGATTGGGAATTTGCTTTTTTAAGGCATTATACAAATATGATTTATACTTAAGCCAGAAAGGCCTATACTCCATTACAAAGACAACAGAAGAAACTAGCTGTCAATCTTTCAGGAAAGCTGGAATAATTCACTGTCACTTTAATACACTCACACAATAATAACAGCGAGTGCTCATTTGCATGTCATTACCCAGAATCCCTTGCTGCAGTGGAAGCACTGTATGCTAATTGATAATGGGGGAAGGCAGGGTTGCAGACCTGTCTGAGACATGTGAATGTGCTCACAAGTGATCATTTTATTTACAATAATAACTGAAAGATTTTCCAAAATATTCCAATGGTTATGTATTTATGGAAGAAAAGAGCACAGGGCGAAGATATAAATATAATGTGCAGCACAAATTAAAGTATCAACTTGCATATATGATGTCTGTAGTTCAGTGAATTAAAAAAAAAATGTATGTCCATGCTGCCCCGCCGGTGATTGTAGAACTAGGAGACAGTGCGGCACTCAAGGCTTTTGATCCCGCGCGCTGGTATCAGCTGATGTTTCGGCGTTGATCTGCCACTTCCGGGTTTGTGTGGTATAGCGTAGCCCGTATGCTGCAGTCTAACGCGTCTCCTGGGCTCACAGTGTCTTCCTCAACACAGCCGGCAAAATGACACGGGGCAGTTTGCACAGGACGCTCCCAATGCTCTACCACAACGCGCAATTCGCCCTTCCACGCATGCGCGACCTCGGAGCGGCCCGTTCTGTGCATGCGCAGACATGGCGGCCCCCTTCTCGGTACCGCCGTATCGGCAGGCCGCCGAAAAGCGGGGCGCCGAGAAACGGGGCCTTGCTGTGCAAGCTCTACATGAAAGAGAAAGAATAGAAAAGCAAGAAGCGATACAAATAACATAAATGCTCAGAAAATGGTTACGTCATTAAAGAAATGGCATTCTTTGCATTTTGTATCTTGATTTAGTTTTAAGCCCATAGATGATAAACAACGATTTGGGAAAATACTCCTGGGAAAACTCAATGGACACTTGGGAATTCTAACTCCACATTCATCTACATGTCACTGAGATTGCAGCAGCATTTTCCCTGTGCCACCCGCCCCCTCACTGCATATTTCCTGGTATTTCCCAGGGCGCCACTAAGGTATCCGACTATCAGATCTATATAGAAAACGGCATTATTAAACGCTGGTGATACTACTCACGGTACAAGTCCGAAAGTCTGCAGCAGGGGTGGCCAACACCAGGCCTCAAGGGCCACCAACAGGTCAGGTTTTCAGGATATCCCTGCTTCAGCATAGGTGGCTCCACCAGGGGCACAGCTGAAGACTGAAGCAGGGATATCCTGCAAACCTGACCTGTTGGCGTCTCTGGAGGGTTGGAGTTGGCTACCCCTGGTCTTTAGAGATGTGGTTGTACATGAGCCTTCGTTGACCAGAGGGGCCGACCTTAAATGAAATCTCTTGCTGCTAGAGGTGGCTGTAACACAAAGCAATGCAATGCTGAGCCCAATGGAAAGGGGTTAAGAAACACATGGAAAAATGAATGAGAGCGATTTTATCTTGTGTCCCCAAATTGCCTTGTGTAACAGGACTATGTTGTTTTATCTTAACCCCTTCAGCTGTACACCGTCCAATACTTAAGGCATTCATCACCGTTCTGATGAAGTGACTTCTTCTTATATACAACACTGGTATCATTATTTAATGCAAAGCCTGTGTATAAATTGGCAGTGCTAAGCTGCATTGCAGCTCATACTGTGGCTTTTTATTATTATTAATATTCTTCTTCTTCTTCTTATTATTATTATTATTATTATTATTATTACAATAACAACATTTATGTTTTAATCATTTATTCGTATTTAGTGCTGAATATGTTTTCGTGGTTTTACGTAATGAAATACAATGTGGATTAAACAAGGAAATAAAAAAGATCAGTACAAATGTAAGTAATACAAACATAGATGGAAACAATGTGATATGAAGCCCTGCTCTGGAGAGCGTACAGTCTAATCAGTGTGGTGGAATATGGAGACAGGCGCAATAGGGGCTCGTGTAAGTGCAAATAACAGTGTAAGTGCAAATAACAGTGTAAGTGCAAATAACAGTGTAAGTGCAAATAACCAAGGTGAGCTTGTGGCTGAGGGGCTTTGATTCCCTAAGCAGCGATACAGGGTATCACACCCGATCCGGCCTTAACTATTATTCATGTATGTATGTATGTACTGTATGTATGTATGTACTGTATGTACTGTATGTATGTATGTATGTATGTATGTACTGTATGTACTGTATGTATGTATGTATGTATGTACTGTATGTACTGTATGTACTGTATGTACTGTATGTGCTGTATGTGCTGTATGTATGTATGTATGAACATGTATCTTTATTTATATAGCGTCATCCGTGTACATAGCTCCCGCACAGCAGTAACACACATGACATAATAATATACCACATAATGGGAATAAGCGCTTCAGACATAAAAGTAACATTAGGAAAAGGAGTCCGCCAACAGAAATCATGTGGCCCAGGACAAATGAAAGGAGCAGGACCCCCCCCCCAACCCTTAGTGCACCTATCATGAAAATTTTAGCGCACAACTTTTACTTAACGGTTTTCTTGTTATTGTAATATGGAAAAAACATTACAATGCAATCTGTTTATTGTAATATATTCAACAAAAGACAAAGATATCCAATGCTACATCCAATGTGACAAAAGGCTTGGGGGGATTCAGTATGGGCCTGGGGGGGGGGGGGTTAAGTATAGGCCTGGGGGGTTAAGTATAGGCCTGGGGGGTTAAGTATAGGCCTGGGGGGAAGGGGTTAAGTATAGGCCTGGGGGGAAGGGGTTAAGTATAGGCCTGGGGGGAAGGGGTTAAGTATAGGCCTGGGGGAAGGGTTTAAGTATGGGCCTGGGGGAAAGGGTTAAGTATGGGCCTGGGGGGAAGGGGTTAAGTATGGGCCTGGGGGGGATAAGTATAGGCCTGGGGGGAAGGGGTTAAGTATGGGCCTGGGGGAGATAAGTATAGGCATGGGGGGTTAAGTATAGGCCTGGGGGGAAGGGGTTAAGTATAGGCCTGGGGGGAAGGGGTTAAGTATAGGCCTGGGGGGAAGGGGTTAAGTATAGGCCTGGGGGAAGGGTTTAAGTATGGGCCTGGGGGAAAGGGTTAAGTATGGGCCTGGGGGGAAGGGGTTAAGTATGGGCCTGGGGGGGATAAGTATAGGCCTGGGGGGAAGGGGTTAAGTATGGGCCTGGGGGAGATAAGTATAGGCATGGGGCGGTTAAGTATGGGTGTAAGGGGTACAGTATTGATGAGTATTAATTACAGTACCTCCTCAACTGGTCCGGGGGGACTCTTCAACCGGTCCGCAAGGGGGTGCCTTCAACCGGCCCTGGGGGAACGGGGGGGGGGACTCAGGAGGCTTCAACCAGCTCGGGGGGGGCGTGGCTGAGAAGGCCCCGTTGCCACTACAGCCTGCTGCAGACGGCCCGTGGAGGATGCCGGTAGGGGGAGGGGGGCGGCGAAGGATACCGGTAGGACCTGGGGGGTGGAGGGGGCAAAGCATTCTGGTAGGGCCTGGGGGGTTGGAGGGAGGGGGGGGCAAAGGATAGACAACACACGACACTACAGAGACAAACACAGAGTATACCACACACACACACACACACACACACACACACACACACACACACACACACACACACACACACCAGTACAGGGTGATACAGACAGACAGACAGTACAGATAACAGTGTTTACGTGTGTGTATTTTGAGTAAGCAGCTGCACAGCCAGGAACATTCAAACACGTTTCTCCCGCCTGTGTAGTTGCTTAATTAGCTACTAGTCCCGCCCATGAGGAAGGCCCTGATTGGATGTCCTCTCCTCAAGCATTTTTTTTTTAAACGACCGCCGGTCAGTGGACACGTGACCAGCAGGGGGCCCGAGCGGCCGGGATATACATATGAGATGTATAGTATCAGCCAGCGGAGCTACCCATAAGCTTCGGTAAAGAGGTGTGTTTTCAGATCGGTCTTAAAGGTGGAGAGAGAGGGTGCCAGTCGGATATTGAAGGGACGGGCATTCCAGAGGTGTGGGGCAGTCAGTGAGAAAGGTTTAAGGCGGGAGAGGGCTTTAGATACAAAAGGGGTAGAGAGAAGACATCCTTGAGCAGAACACAAGAGTCGGGCAGATGTATAGCGAGAAATTGGGGCTGAGATGTAAGGAGGAGCAGAAGAGTTTATAGCCTTAAAAGTGAGGAGGAGGATTTTGTAAGTAATACAGGATTTAATAGGAAGCCAGGAGAGGGATTCCAGCAGGAGAGACGCTGAGACAGATTTAGGAAACAGTAAAGTGATTCTAGCAGCAGCGTTTACGATAGATTGTTGGGGAGACAGGTGAGAGGCAGGAAGGCCGGTAAGTAGAAGGTTACAATAGTCGAGAAGGGAGAGAACGAGGGCCTGTGTTAGAGTTTTAGCAGTAGAGCGACAGAGAAAAGCGCGTCTATAGTAGTGAACGTCAAATTAGCGATATGATACCCCACATCAAGGCTTAGTGAATCCCGGCTAATGAAAGAAGAGGGAGAAAGTGCACAATATGAAGCTCAGAGTAAGTGGAGAGTGAGATACTATTGGTGGAAGTATTATTACAAGGCTTCCTTGAGGTGGGTTAACAAAACACAGAACCCCAGCAAGCTCTTTTTGGAAACCCCTGAGCCCCCACAAAATATATATATGTATATGTGTCAAAATGGAGTGCTATTGAGCGTGACATATGTATACAACAGACGCAGAGAAGCCCAATGCTACATCCAACATGACAGAAATACACAGTCAAATACTTATATATTCTCTGTGTTTTGTTAACCCATTCTCAGCTGGTGGAGGTTAGTGGCTCCTCCTTCCCAGGTTTTAAGCCCGCCCCTCCCCACTTCCCTAGTTTGCAAGTTCCTCATTCTGCTGGATATAGACCCACTGTGGTCTTTCTCCCTCCTAATAGAGGTAAATGAGAATTTTAATCCTAATAGAGGTATATTAGTATTTTATCTGGTAGTGTTAGGACTTGCGAACAGGTGTCTGCCTTGACGTGGCTCGCAAGCTTACAACGCTTTGGCCAAAGGGTTAAACTAAATGACCCTATTTCAAGAGAATATATAAGTATTTTACTGTGTATTTCTGTCATGTTGGATGTAGCATTGGGCTTCTCTGTCGTCTGTTCTATACATATGCCACGCTCAATAGCACTCCATTTTGACACATATACATATATATATTTTGTGGGGGCTCAGGGGTTTCCAAAAAGAGCTTGCTGGGGTTCTGTGTTTCGTTAACCCATTCTCAGCTGTTCCAGCTGGTGGAGGTTAGTGGCTCCTCCTTCCCAGGTTTTAAGCCCGCCCCTCCCCACTTCCCTAGTTTGCAAGTTCCTCATTCTGCTGGATATAGACCCACTGTGGTCTTTCTCCCTCTTAATAGAGGTAAATGAGAATTTTAATCCTAATAGAGGTATATTAGTATTTTATCTGGTAGTGTTAGGACTTGCGAACAGGTGTCTGCCTTGACGTGGCTCGCAAGCTTACAACGCTTTGGCCAAAGGGTTAAACTAAATGACCCTATTTCAAGAGAATATATAAGTATTTTACTGTGTATTTCTGTCATGTTGGATGTAGCATTGGGCTTCTCTGTCGTCTGTTCCTTGAGGTGGGTTTATACGCTAGATGAGGTTTGAATACTGTAGATTCCTTTCTTTGGTAAAAAATATATAATGCTTTATATTTGATCAGTAAATGATGACTTATACAAAGATATACCTTGCTGTAGAGCAAACAAACAAAATGGGCATATGTTTCTAAGGGAACTGTCTATTTTTCTGTGGTATAGCAATGGAAATGTGCAATAATAAGGATATGTTAGCTCTGCAGACCAATAATAACGAAGAGGAGGCTAAGGAAACAACAGGGGCTGCAACTATTCCCTTCTTGTTCCTGAGAGCTAACGCACAATGACTAATGTGGTTCATAGAGAAGTTATAAAAAAAGAAGTTGAACAGTTTATCTCTTCAAGTGCATATATAGAAGGAACAATAAAACCCACAGGGGATAAAATCCCCATACCAGTATCTTAATCACAAAAACCAAGACACAGGTGCGGACTTAACTGGCTAATTTAACGCTGAATATATTATTGACTTAGCCTTCAACTTTGCACCTTTCAAAACACCTGCTCGATTTGGTTACACGATATGATGCAACCTCTTTTGTATTCTAACGTTTACTTATCAGGACGGTAATCTGTGCTCAGGTAGAGGTTCTGCGTATATTGTATTTGAATAGATTTGGGGAGATAGATCAAAGTTTCACTCCAGTTTTGCACTGGGGCCCGGTTTGGGACTGAGAATACATGTTATTGTCAGTGTAGAGGCGTTTATGAAAGTGTAGTAAGGTTTACATGGAAACAATATGTGTAACTTTGTATGTGGATAATGCAGTTGTGTAAGATTTTGTCTCCACTAAACATACTTGGCGTATTTATCAAGCGCAGTAATTCTGCTATTTGTGCTATTTGTAGGATTTTCCAGTCCGGCATTTGCTGCGCAGTTGTATTACTGCACTAAAATCCCTGAAATCTGCAACAAAACGCCATTCCAGTATTTAGTAGAGTACTGTTTTCTCCATTAGTAATGTATCCTATGAATCCTCATGCTCTGAACAAGCTTTGCAAGAATGGTGCAGACATTGGCGTTTATGCATAATGGAAAAAGTGGGGCAATTCTAGGGGCAAAAAATCTGTACCAAATGACCACAGAAAAATTTGAAATGAAAAATATTTTTTTACTTATAGTACCATTATTTGCCCTGGAATTGTACCATTGTTGCCTTGATCCGTGGGCATTGTTGCCTTGATCCGTGGGCTCCTTTAATACGGGGCCTACGGTAGCAAATATCTTTTTTTTTAGCTCAAAATTGGTACATATCATCTCAACTTCAATTGCATTTGTGTGCACGCATATATATTAATCTCACATTTCTCCATCAGCTGCATCTAACATATATATATTTGTCATTGTTTTGGTGCACGGAGGAAGACAGTGCTTGGCGTACACATGTGAGTGGTATATTCCACCAAAAACAATGTTTCCGTTCGGCAAAAAAAAGGAGAAAGTGCTTCCAAATCGTCCTCCAAATTCAACTTGGCGTAAACCCTAAAAAGAATGTTAATAATGTTAGCGCAGAATGAAGTTGCTGTGTATCAACCCAAAAATGTATTTGACGCGACTGGGATGTTTTATTATATAGGACAGCAAAACGTATTATTATTTTCACAGCATGGCTAGCATAAATAATATTACACTAATCATTTATATTTACTAGCACTAGCTTACAAAAAAAATTCTGTTTAATTTAAATTGAGAGGATTTAGCTACTAGCATACCAGCAGCTCGAGCAGCATAGTAAAAGCCCTGTGAAACTTATGTTGTAACAGTTGTGTAGCCTAGTCCCCTGGCTATCATCTTTTCTTTGGCCCTAGCAGTATAAGTCCTGTTAGACTCAGGCACTGTGGGGGGTAAGCTCTCTCATGGAGGCCTAGCTTGTTGTTGCAGCCTGGATACACTATTGCTGTATCCAGGGACTGGCCTAACAACAACCATAGAGTGTTATCCTTGGGGAGGATACTGGCAGGGTCACATGCCCATGTTGTGATGCCTGTCAGTATCGGACCTGCCCTGTTATGGGGCAGGGTTACAAGCCCCTCCCCTGGGGTACATAAGCTGACACTCTTCCAGAAGTCAGGGCTCTCTTCCCTCCCCCTGTGGAGTGGAAGCACTTACCCTTTATCCCATCAGGGGGTAAAAGAGCTGAGAAAGGGCCTACAGGGCCGCAAGCCCTGTGGTACAACATCAGGGAATGTGCCTGTCATGACTGTATATATGTTGCAAATAAAGATCCAGTTGAATTCATCTGTTGTGGTTACTTGACTGGGACACCATATGAGTTGCCAGTGAGGACTATCCTGGCTTCACCAGGATCCTCACCGGCTGGAGGCGCTGCGCTATAAGGATCATCACTGAGAGCCTGTCCTTATGCCTCCCCATACCAGCGCAGAGTTCTCAGGGCCTTCTGGTCAACCTCACAGGTATGCACCGCACCAGAAACACCGGTAGCTATATGATCGCACTTAGGGTGGGGGAGAAGGGGCTACAGATGCATGAACTTTTGTTTTATTTGTGTAAGGAGGTCACCCCCGGTTCCCCTGATCTTCCTTTTGCCCCCCTGCTTTACCTCTGTGGCAGTGGGGGAAGGGAACGGCGACTTCTCCCGGCGGGCACCCACCTCTTGGTTGTGGCGCGAGCTTCGCCCATGCGCAGTAAAGATCGCGCACGCGGTCCCCGTAGAAAAGAGCTGTACCAAGAACTACAATTCCCAGCAGCCTCTGGGGACTGCACTTTCACCCTTGTCACAGGCAGCATTGAAGCCAATAGAGCTGGCAGATTCTCATGCTGCAGAGTTGCAACAATGTTGTGTGCAGACAGGGTTTTTGTCAGTTGGAGCACGTTGAGGAGTCAGAGTCAGGAGCAGCCCAGGGAAGGAGGTAGGGTGCAGGAGTCAGGGACTCCCTGCACCAGGCCAACGGCCCTAAGGTCCAAGTTAGCCCTGATTCCCCACCAGGTTAGTGAGTATTGCCAGGGATAGCCTCAGGTTAGGGACCCTGTCACTTGCTGTAGTTAGAGCTGGGGAATAGAAAGGGACAAGTGGGCTGAGTGTTAGTCTGCAGAGCGTTGCTGCAGGAATTAAGTGAGGTAAGCGACGTGAGACAACTGGGGGGGTTCTTAGCGGTAACCAGTCCGGGGAGCCATAGCCCAGGTCCGCATTGCGCGTAGTATGAGGCAACTGGGGGGTTCATAGCGGTAACCAATCCGGGGAGCCATGGCCCAGGGCCCGTGTTACGAGTAGGGTGGGTGCAGGGACCTACCTGCATAGGATAGGCACCCCGCAGGCCCTAGGAGTAGGGACTCAGCGGACGCTGCGGTTCCAGTTAAGGAGTTCGGGCCCAAGTCGGGGCCACAGAGAATAACTCAAGGTTGGGATCAGACGGATTCATCGCACGTCTGACCCTTTGTGAAGTGTTGCTGACCCGAGCACCGGAGTGCTCGGCAGGTATCATACAGTCATAAGTGCACCAACGGGCCCTTAGTGTAATTGTGACTGCGCAGTCACCCATTGCTTCTCTCTACAAGAGTGCGGGACATTGGGTGGGACTCTATGGACACTGGGTGGGACCACCTGGTGTTGGTAAAGCGTCCTGTGCGACGCAGTGGTAAGTGTCTCCTCTAGAGAGAGACACCGGTTATGTTAGTATTGTCATGATATGTGTTATCTTATGTTCCTAAGTAAATAGTATTAGTTATTATACCTCAACGTGTATGTGATTATTGTGATTGTCCTGCGAGGAACCACTCCCCCTCTGGTGGGAGCCATCGCAGGTGGAGGCGCTGAATTGAGTAAGTGGTTACCCCTAGTATATATTGCCCCAGGTTCCCCGTGGCAGAGGCTCAGCCCTCCTGTGAGCCGACAGGTAACGCACCACACCTATGGTAACACCGTATGTTTCTCCGCACCCATAGTATAATCTGCGATTGGGGGGGGAAACCCGTTACATTTGGAGGCGCTGCTGAGATAGACCTGGGGTGCCCTGTTTTCATTTTTTCAAATTGTCCCATTCATATTTTTCATCATGTCGGTGCCGTCACAGCAAGACGTCAATGACTGGGCCTTAGCGCGGCAATTATCCCCAAGGCGCGTGTTTGTAGTGGCAGGAGTATCCCATGATACGGCCTTATCCACAATGCACGCACAAGTAAGAACTTGCCCGGAATTGGCCACCGCCCGGGTGATAGACTATAAGCTGGATACTGACGGCCGGGGGATTACCTATCTCCTGTTCACCACGCGTGACATATGCCTAGAGACTATTCCCCAGGTATTAACCCTACCCGAGTCCTCCGCAGGGGACTGTCTCATGATCTATGCAAAAAGCTGCAGTGTAGTTAACAGGACTGTAGTCAAAAGGGAGGCTCCTGCAGCAGGGAATGCTAACAGTGAGTCCCACCTAAAATGGCGGCTCCCGCCAACTCAAAATGACACACGTGCTTCTGACTGCCAGGCTGCTCAGAAAAAGGTTGCAGAAAACCATCCGGGACTGGCTGGAAAACCAAAGCCCCACCCCCGCCAACTGAGTGACACAATGCAGAGCCAGAATCACTCCTTGAAAGAGTGTGCTGCCCCTCTAGAGTCCCCCAGGGGGAGCGAGAGTTTCGAGCAGCCCTCAGACACTTCTGTTCACCAGGAGGAGGAGGAAGGCACTGTTGTAGACATGGATTATTTTCTTTCCGAGCAGGAAACAGAGATAGACTGTCAGGGGATACACCCTAATGTGTATGTGCCCTGGCACGTGCCAGGAGTGGATGCCCTTGCACTACTGTGCACCTGCCTGCAAGAAGCCTGTGTCCATGGAGCCGATCTATCCCAGTTCCCGCTAGGCTTCGAGCCAACCGAGTTGGAAGGAAAGCCGTATATACGATGTTGCTGTACCACCTGTGACTGTTCTAGAGAGGCATTGACGTGGGGACCCCCATGTGACGGTTGCGTGCCCGGTTATTGAAGCCTATTATGCCCCAGCCTGTTGAACCAGCAGGGGACGATGAGCCGGTCAGTATAGCTACCCTATCTACCCCTCTCATAGAAATTTCAGAGGATCTGATTGTGATATCCTTAGAGGAGGAGGAGGAGAAGCCTGACCTCTATATTACCATGAGTTGTGCTGAAGTTAAGTCTGTCTTCAGAGAGAAGTTACTTAGTGCTTCCTGCGACCAACAACCAGCTGTGGAGGTTGTGGGGGGCCCGTGTGCCCTCGTGAACCCCCCCAGCGATGATACAGAGGAGACAGCGGAATCACAGGGTAAGGTGTCTATACCCCCATATTATTTTGGTGATTCCAGCGGCCAACTGCTCGTGGTGATGCGCCGGCGGATCACTCTAGTGAAGTCATCAAGCCAACTACCTCAGTGGCAGTGAATCCAGATATGGGCCCGTGTGTCCTACAACGGCCAGTCTGGCCTACAGAGGTACCTTCGGTCCCATGCTTGGGATCAGTACCTGTTGACGACGACAAGGGTGAGTTGACTGCCCCAGGGGTGTTGAGTGTGAGCCTCCAGGTGACCGCGGAGCACGATAGCTTCTTAAGTCTGGACCCCAGGGCGAATGGCTCCAAACGACATCGCGTCCTGGCGGAGGAGTCCCCCATAGAAGATAGCTGTCCCGCAGTGCGAGTGAAGCAGTACCTACTGCCTATCGTCCAGGTGAAGAGCACCGTCGGCTACTTCGTGGTGTCCGGTGAAGCACAGAGGATACCTGACAGTGTTCCAGAAGAAGAGAAACCCATTGCAAGCCAGCAGAGTGGTAAGGAACTTCCTTGCTCCCCACAGGCTCCGATGGAGGTGGCTGTGGAAAAGGCCAGGGTTACGGTTCCTGAACTGAGCGAGAGCCCGTGCGCTCCAACTCATATGGTCCCAGGACTGGGATCCTACGCTCCCGAGTTTCAAGACAGTGAGTGGACTGCTCCAGAAGTGTTGGACAGGCCCCAAGACAGCCGAGGTGGGAACTGACAGCGTCCCCGAGGACCTGTTGGCCACCGGGAGTCACCGCAGTGGTAAGGTATCTACCCTTTACCCCCTGCCAGGTGAAGCAGAGACTTTGAGTAAAGAGACAGTGTCCAATTCTCGCTTCTCAGTGGAAGCTGCGCATGTACGTAGGGACAAAAACGGTATGGAGAAGGTTTTAGGGAAATTTGCCTCCTCTAAGCACAACATGGAGCGCTCTGTCCGCCAAGTAGTGGACCGTGGGAAAGGTCCTGGCCTCCTGGTCTACCGCATCCATACCGCGGATGACCGGGTAAAGGCTTGGTTAAAGGACATTGTGCTATTCCTTCCACCAGGGGGAGGAAGTAGTACGGAACCGGTGACTCTTACCCTAGAGCGTACTCTCCAAGAGGTTTTTCTGGGGGAGGCTCACGGACGCAAAAGTGAGGTACCCCCACATGATCAGTTAGGGGCACCTCACAAATGGTCTCAGCTAGTCTCGGGTATAGTATGTGAATTGCCATGTACCCTGTTGTGTAAAGTTGCAATGATAAGTTGTATTTTCTATGCACTGCATTTTGATTATATAAAAATTGTGCCGAGTGACGTCGTTCCCCAAGCTGGGACGTTGGATTTTTCACCAGGGGGAGAGTGTAAGGAGGTCACCCCCGGTTCCCCTGATCTTCCTTTTGCCCCCCTGCCTTACCCCTGTGGCAGTGGGGGAAGGGGACGGCGACTTCTCCCGGCGGGCACCCCCCTCTTGGTTGTGGCGCGAGCTTCGCCCATGCGCAGTAAAGATCGTGCACGCGGTCCCCATAGAAAAGAGCTGTACCAAGAACTACAATTCCCAGCAGCCTCTGGGGACTGCACTTTCACCCTTCTCACAGGCAGCATTGAAGCCAATAGAGCTGGCATATTCTCATGCTGCAGAGTTGCAACAATGTTGTGTGCAGGCAGGGTTTTTGTCAGTTGGAGCACGTTGAGGAGTCAGAGTCTGGAGCAGCCCAGGGAAAGAGGTAGGGTGCAGGAGTCAGGGACTCCCTGCACTAGGCCAGCGGCCCTAAGGTCCAAGTTAGCCCTGATTCCCCACCAGGTTAGTGAGTATTGCCAGGGATAGCCTCAGGTTAGGGACCCTGTCACTTGCTGTAGTTAGAGCTGGGGAATAGAAAGGGACAAGTGGGCTGAGTGTTAGTCTGCAGAGCGTTGCTGCAGGAATTAAGTGAGGTAAGCGACGTGAGACAACTGGGGGGGTTCATAGCGGTAACCAGTCCGGGGAGCCATAGCCCAGGTCCGCGTTGCGCGTAGTATGAGGCAACTGGGGGGTTCATAGCGGTAACCAATCCGGGGAGCCATGGCCCAGGGCCCGTGTTACGAGTAGGGTGGGTGCAGGGACCTACCTGCATAGGATAGGCACCCCGCAGGCCCTAGGAGTAGGGACTCAGCGGACGCTGCGGTTCCAGTTAAGGAGTTCGGGCCCAAGTCGGGGCCACAGAGAATAACTCAAGGTTGGGATCAGACGGATTCATCGCACGTCTGACCCTTTGTGAAGTGTTGCTGACCCGAGCACCGGAGTGCTCGGCAGGTATCATACAGTCATAAGTCATACGGGCCCTTAGTGTAATTGTGACTGCGCAGTCACCCATTGCTTCTCTTTACAAGAGTGCGGGACATTGGGTGGGACTCTATGGACACTGTGTGGGACCACCTGGTGTTGGTAAAGCGTCCTGCGCGACGCAGTGGTAAGTGTCTCCTCTAGAGAGAGACACCGGTTATGTTGGTATTGTCATGATATGTGTTATCTTATGTTCCTAAGTAAATAGTATTAGTTATTATACCTCAACGTGTATGTGATTATTGTGATTGTCCTGCGAGGAACCACTCCCCTTCTGGTGGGAGCCATCGCAGGTGGAGGCGCTGAATTGAGTAAGTGGTTACCCCTAGTATATATTGCCCCAGGTTCCCCGTGGCAGAGGCTCAGCCCTCCTGTGAGCCGACAGGTAACGCACCACACCTATGGTAACACCGTATGTTTCTCCGCACCCAGAGTATAATCTGCGATTGGGGGGGGGGAAACCCGTTACATTTGTATTGTACAATTCATGGTGGAGACCTTTCCTAAGATTCAACGGCGGTTTTAAAACAGTTGCTTTAATCTGGTATAAGTATAGAAGTTAGGGTTTTGATGTGCACTTGCCTTGTGTTATAAATACTATGAAGATTAAAAACATTTATTTGCTTTGGGTGACTGTCAAATCTACTCTATGTATTTGGGAAATTACAAAATCCCATGTTGTTACCCCACTTCTTTCAAAGGAAATACCGGGTTCTTTTCTCTGTTACATATGAGGAGTTTTTGGTGCCAAAAACTGAATACATCTTAGAAATCAGTTATTATAAGGAGGCGCTAAAAAGTATGAATAATAATATTCTTACAGTATTTCATATAACCCATTTTTCCTAAGGCTGCGACATGGTGCCACAGTCCGTGCGGAGACGCGCTGAGGCAAATCGGGTGCTTCCCCTTGCCATAATGCTCGGGCCGTTGGGGGCGTTCATGGGGGCGTTCCCAGTGACGTCACGGAGCTTGATCGCCCTCATTGGGTGAACCGCTCACGTGACCGCCCTGTCGCGTGAGAAATCAGTTTTAACTGATTTCTTGCGCATAGCGCGCCCCCTCCTGCCTCCGCCCGCACCCCGCATGTATGGGAACACTGCCTTAAGGTAGTCTGTTTGCTCAGCGTGCGGACGCGTCCACGCGGTCTGAGGTACCATGGCCGCAGCCTAATGGGACTGAAAGCGCGTCACAATTACAGTATAGTGCGCTGTACGCAGCACATAGGATTGTTACAGACACAGTCCCTGCTCAGGTGAGTTTACAATCGATGTGTTTTTGGTGCTGGAGGCAAAGGGAGATAAAGTGACTTGCCCAAGGTCACAAGGAGCTGACACCAGGTTTTGAACCAGGATTTCGTTGCTTCATACTCAGTGTTTATACTCACTGAGCCGCTCGCTCAGCCCAATCACATTTAGTGTGCCTTTTTATACTGTACAAGGATATAACTGCATATCTTCTACTATTTGGAGTTAGGCTTTTAGATAAGAATGTAATTAAACACTTACTAAATTCTGATAATAATAATGATTATGAATATATAATACAATATAATGTAATGTAACATGACAACAAATAATATATTATTGTGTTACACAAAATATTGTCCACCTTTAAAAATATCCTGGCTCATGTGATTTAACTTGATATGCAAACTCAGGGGAGCGCAAACTTTTAGAGTTGCGCCCCCCTGCCTTCTCCCCCTCGCTCCCCCCTTACCTTGTTTGGTGGCGTCAAATTACCCCATTGCCATGGAGACGGACGTGTGACGACACTCCGTATAACACCGTGGCGTCATTTGACGCTGCGTTGCCATGGCGACGCGTCACAGCAACTCGTCTGAATCCCGGTACGTGAGTTGCAGAGACCTCACGCGATCCCCCAGAATTTAATTTAAATGCTCCTGGGAAGAGCGCGGGACCTCTGCAACCGCACGCGCCCCCCCAAAAAAATCCCGCGCCCCCCACTTTGCGCACCGCTGTGCTAACTTATTAGAAATAACATGTACAATATATTCTTTGTTTCTTAGCACTCTGTTGCAGTACCTAATAGTAAACACCATGGAAAATACCACATGCGCTGGGCTTATCACATCGTTTGGTATGAACTATAATGTACCAACGCTTGGCAAATGAGGCCCAGATTATTTAGGGAAGTAACCTTCTCCCGACCTCTCATATTAATTAATATAACTAATTCACTTGTCGCTTACTAATTAGATTAGCCCAGCTGCACTATGGATGTAATACTATATCCACCAAGCTCTAGCTGGAGGTATAAAAAGATAACATTTGTTTATTGCATGGGGGGGGATCCCGCTTGCATTTTATTTTAGAATATATTTAATATCCCCATTGAGGGAGGTTTGACATAAAGAGGCTATTCACTAAACAGTGCTATCAATAACGTGTGAAATTGGAAGCGTTGCCGATGCAGGCTGGTAATGTGAGCTACTTTGGAGAATTATAAATCAAACACTGGGGCAATGCTGGGGCTTTTACCATGTTTATTTATTTTTGTTCAACTTAGTGCTGTTTTTGCTCCATGTGCCTCAGTTGGGAACCTTTGCAAATGGGCCTCTAGCTTCATCTGCAGTCCCACATACTAAGGGCTGTTATATACAGCATGCGGCCGTGCGTGCCTATGCGAACGCGCGTGCACGTGCCACATGCTTTTCCTGTCTATAGAGCCGGGAGCTGCAGGTAATGTATATGTGTGTGTGTGTATATGTGTGTGTATGTGTGAGTATATGTGTGTGAATGGGTTGTGTGAGTGAAAGGAAGTCCTAAATAAGATTTTTTAAAGAAAAAAAAGTTTAATAAATATTTTTTTTTTAGTTCTGCAATTATTCACACACGCACGCACGCGCGCGCGCGCAGGCAGCAGCGCGAAAAGATGATTTTCCTCATCTTCGCCGCTATCTGTCGGCTCCCCTCTCCCTGCGTGCGCGGCCCTTGTATAGAAAGGCTGAGCCAACTAAAAATCCGCGCGCCCGGCGTAGCACACGCCCGGCACTATAGAACGTGCCTAGGGTATAATGGCATTGCAAAAAAGCGTAAGCACTCACCCGCTCAACACTTCGTCATTTGGAGGTAAATGAGGTCAATGGGTTTATCATAGTTAGAATTATTTTTAATCATTAGCTCCACAATACAGGTATGCGAAGGTCTTCACGTTGCTCAGAATTTGCCAAATGTTTCAATGTTTCTGCCAGAATTGAGCAAACGTGGCAGTATACACAGCGCCACGTGACATTGCACATCGGCTTTTAAAACGTAGCCAGCTTTTCTTTGCGAAACGTGTAGATTTTCGTGGGGGGGAAAAAGAGGCACATTTCAACCGATTTGTAAATTCCAGCGAAAAAGTGTGTACATCTGTACTCTGTACAATCCAAGCCAGGGCCTCGTTCCCATGCAGTATATTACACTGTCATGTTTCAAGAGTGGATCTTGAAAACATCAATCTATAAAACCCAAATTGCTAATTAATTACATCCTTTTTGTGCTGGATAACACAGCGCGCCAGACCATGTGCACCTTACAAACAGATTTTCTCCAGACCATTCTGCATTTAAATAAAGCATTTTGTTTTTATTATCCACTGGGTTAAGTTTTCAAGCCACAATGCTGATTATGCGCTATTTTTTAATTAAAGTGTTTAGGGCTCTTGTCTATTATTTTCAGGGTAAAGTCATAAAAAGGCAAACGGTTACATCTTCGTGGAGCATGTGGCAAAACTAGAACGGTTCTTTTCCCTCCTGATTACAAACAGCATTTTTATTACACGGGTAGAACGCCGCTTTATTTTCCTTACCAGCTGTTGGATATATGACAAAGTCACAGCACTTTGAAGTCGAATCGAGTACAAAGCCACTGGGAATCGCACATCTTGATTACCTGGAATCCAGCACACAGAACACCAGCTCTACGTATAGGTGTCTATGTATCAAGGCAAAACGGGAACTATCCAGGGGAAAATAAACTGCACTAGATGTTTCACATAAAATAAATCCTATTGCTTTTTTCCTTCAATACATCCATTTCATTTTTTTGGCCCTCAATTGCTTCTTTTTTGGCTTTATCACCTAGACCCCTTACTGTCTCATGTTCACTGGTTGGGGTAACCAAGCTGAGAAGCCAGATACCTTCATGATTTATACACTCTTGATATTACCATCCATATAAAGATACTGAAAGTCCGTACTCTGCCCGAGACACATTACTAACTTCACAAAGGATCAGCCTGGCTAGAATTGTTTTTGGAATATAAACTAATGATGAGTATGACTACATACTTTTGGCCATCTAAGGCTAGGTGTTAAAGAGCAATGGCGGGAGGCATCAGGAAAATCAATATGGAAGACTTGTCATGAGTTCCTGTGGTAAAAAAATATTCAAAAGAAGATGTTTGAGTGTTTGGAAGCGCATATATGGATATTATACATCAACTGTGGCCGAAGTGTAAGGGTACTAACTACGGCATAGTACTTTTTTAATTTTTTAACTAATATGTTATTGTTTTTATTTTTTCTAAGGTCAAGGTAGGATCGGGGAGAGGAATACAAAATAAAGAGGAGGAAGGGGAAGTGGGACACAGAATACTGAGGGTTACAGAAACAGTTACAGCGTATTCAATAAGTACATTGAACAGTCAATCCATTCTCAAGCCAGTTGCCAGCATTAGGCTGAGTCCATGGTGACTCAGTCCGTGCGGAGGCGCGCTGAGGCTGAGGGAAAGCGGGTGCTTTCCCTGGCCTTGGTTAGCGCGCCATCCGGGGGCGTGTCGGGGGGCGGGCCAGTGACGTCACGGAGCTGGTTCGCCCTCATTGGGCGAATCGCTCACGTGACCGGCCCTGCGCTCCCGTGAGCATTTGAAACTACATTTTTCTTAAGACCTACGCGAGCCCCTGCTAAAGCTGCTCTCATTGCGGCCGCAGGGGCTCACTGGTACGCGTAAGCGCGCCTCAGCACGGGTCAGCGCCTAAGCGCTGACCATGCCGAGGCCTTATTACATCTATATTTCCCTTATCATTTCATAGATGCATTGGGAAAATCGGTTAGTTAGTGGGTATCACAGTAGGATGGCATATTACTTTATGTCATAGTTCAGAGCAGGGCCGCAGACAGATTTCCCGGGGCCCAGGACTAGTTGCGTCCGGGCCCCCCTACCCCGAGCCTCCCCACCCCCGCGGTGTTGCGAGACCCCATTTCACACCTCATGAGCCCCCTCTATTTCCCACCCTCTTCCCATCCCATGTATTTCTCTCTCTCCTCTCCGTCTCACTGCCTCTTCCTTACTCACCCCTTAACACATAAAGGGGAGAAGTGCTTCAGTCATAAAAGAAACATTTAGGAAAAGGAGTCACTGCTTCGAAGAGCTTACAATCTAATTGGTTGGTAGGAAGAACGCACAGAGACAGTAGCAGGGCGTTCTGGTTAGTGTAAGGATTCTGCTCGATCCGTGATGGGTTTTGCTGCCAGTTCAGGTTTTCCAGACTGCCTGCCCTTTCTGTTCAAACTGGCCATTTTGGGTACTGGCAGCCTGCTATATAAGGCTGCACTTCCTGGTGGGAGTCGCCAAGCAAAGTTCTGTGTGTTTGCAGCTCCTGTCGGTCTTTGCAGTTACGCCTTACCCTCTTGCCTGTTTTGAATTCTTGTTGCTGACCCCAGACCGTGACCCAGACCTTGCTGTCTTTCGCCTACCCTGACCTCCGCTTGCCTCCTCGACTTTGCACCACTGCTGCCAGCCCTGACCCTAGCTTCCTTACCGACTACGGATACTCTTACAGGACTCTGTCCCTGGGTTGTGGTTGATTTATTTGCATCCCTACCTCAGCCCTGCGGGTTCGCCTCCTGATTTGAGACTAGCATCGTCACAGTAAGTGCGTTTTCAAGGGGCCAAGGTTTATGTAAGAGGTGTTAATTATCAACTATCAATCATATGCTTCCTTAGGCTATGCTTATAGTGCCGGCGACGGTGACGTCGGGCTGCGGTTGCTGGAAAAATCAAATTGGGATGACTTCCAGCGATCGCGACCAAGCCGTCGCTCTGTCGCGTCGCGCTTACTATAAGTGCCGTTGCCGGCACTATAAGCGCAGCCTTAAGCAGGTGTGTTTTGAGGTGGGTCTTAAATGTGGATAGAGAGGGTGCTAGTTGGATATTGAGGGGAAGGGCATTCCAGAGGTGTGGGGCAGTCAGTGAGAAAGGTTTAAGGCGGGAGAGGGCTTTAGATACGAAAGGGGTAGAGAGAAGACATCCTTGAGCAGAACGCAAGAGTCGGGATGGTGCATAGCGAGAAACTAGGACTGAGATGTAAAGAGGGGCAGAAGAGTGTAAAGCTTTAAAAGTGAAGAAGGAGAATGGAGTAAACAAAAACAGAAAGGCCCAGTGCAACATACAAAGTGACACAACATATAGTACAATACTTCAGTGCTTATCTGCCTATGAGTAAAGGTCCTTTAGTTAAACCCTTTGGCCAAAGTGTTATAAGCCTGCAGCCAACATCAAGGCATGACCAATTTGCAGGTCCTAACACTACCTGGTAAAATTCTCATGTACCTCTCTTTTTTGCTGAAGGGGGAAAGACCATACTGGGTCTGTGATACACAGGATCATGATAAAAACTGCTAATTGGAAAGTGGGGCGGGGCGAGCTTTAAACCATGGGGAGGAGGGGCCATATCTCCAAACAACAGTTGCAATAACACAGCAAGCTCCAGAACCCCAAAACCCACCCACATCATATATACAGCATATATATTAGTGTCAAAAAGCAGTGCTCCTGAGCGTGGCAAAATATACAAACAAAAACAGAAAGGCCCAGCGCACCATACAAAGTTGCACAACATATAGTACAATACTTCAGTGCTAATCTGCTCATGAGTAAGGGTCATTGAGTGCGAGATGCAGGATTTAATACGAAGCCAGGAGAGGGATTTCGGGAGGGGAGATGCTGAGACAGATTTAGGAAAGAGTAGAGTGATTCTGGCAGCAGCATTTAGGATAGATTGTAGGGGAGACAGGTGAGAGGCAGGAAGGCCGGATAGCAGGAGGTTACAGTAGTCAAGACGGAAGAGAATGAGGGCCTGAGTCAGAGTTTTAGCAGTCGAGCAACAGAGGAAAGGGCGTATCTTTGTTATATTGTGGAGGAAAAAACGACAGTTTTGAATGTGAGAAGAGAATGTGAGAAAGGAGTCGACTGTGACCCCCAGGCAGCGTGCTTGGCTACTGGGTGAATGATGGTACTTCCAACAGTAATGTGGAAGGAGGTAGTAGGGCCAGGTTTGGGAGGAAGTATTAGGAACTCTGTTTTTGCCATGTTGAGTTTAAATCGGCAGTAGGCCATCCTGGATGATATAGCCGAGAGACATTCAGAAACTTTAGTCTGAACAGCAGGTGTAAGGTCAGGGGTAGAAAAGTAAATTTGTGTGTCATCACCATAGAGGTGATATTTGAACCCAATAGATGTGATTAGGTCACCTATAGAGAGTGTGTAAAGGTAAAAGAGAAGAGGTCCCCTGACAGAGCCCTTTGGTACCCGCACAGAGAGATCAATAGAGGAGGAGGAGGTGTTAGCAGAAGAGACACTGAAAGTACGATGGGAGCGGTAAGAGGAGATCCAGGATAGAGCTTTGTTACGAATGCCAAGAGTATGGAGAATGTGAAGGAGAAGAGGGTGGTCCACAGTATCAAATTCTGCAGAGAGGTTGAGTAATATGAGCAGAGTGTAATGACCTCTGTCTTTGGCAGCATGGAGGTCGTCAGTTATTTTAGTGAGAGCTGTTCCAGTGGAGTGGGCAGTGCGGAAGCCAGACTGTAGAGGGTCTAGGAGAGAATAGGTGTTGAGAAAATGGAGCAAGCAAGAGAATAAAAGGCATTCAAGGAGTTTAGAGGCAAAAGGCAGGAGGGAAACAGGTTGATAGTTAGAAAGACAGCTAGGGTCAAGCTTGCTGTTTTTGAGTAATGGTATAACTATTGCATATTTGAAGGAAGAGGGAAAGGTACCAGAGTAGAGGGAGGAGTTAAAATGTGTGTGAGCGTAGGGATTATAGTAGGAGCAAGAAGTTTTAGGAGATGGGAGGGAATAGGGTCAAGAGGGCAGGTGGTAGAGGGAGAAGAGGAGACCAGCAACGACACATCCTCCTCTGTGATTGTTGATAAAGAGTAAATGAATGCAGGAGGAGATTTAGGAAGAGGTGTAGGATAGGAGGAGAATACAGAGGGGATGTACTGACATATGGCTTCCACCTTGTCCTTGAAATAGTCGGCAACGTACTGAGGTGAGACAGAGGTAGAATAACAGGCAGCAGAGGGTGGTCTGAGTAGGGAGTCAAAGACAGAGAAGAGTCGGCGTGGATTAGACTTGTGCGTGTTGATGAGTGAAGAAAAGTAGGGTTGTTTAGCTTGAGAGAGGGCAGATTTGAAACAGGATAGCATAAATTTGTAGTGAAGGAAGTGTGAGATTTCCTCCAGAGGCGTTCAGAGGAACAAGTGCAAGAATGTAGCATGCGCGTGTGGGAATTTAGCCAGTCCAAAGGGGACGAGAACGGCCGAGAGAAAGCGGGGCATGTAGATCAAGAGAAGAGGACAGGGCAGGGTACTTTCTTTGGAAAGAAAAAAAAAAAAAGATTTCTGTTTTCATTCCATAAATATTGTGCAAATCTTTCAACAAAAAGGTACAAAAAGCTTTGCCGTGATGTTTAATCATTTTAGATTAGGCACAGTATCCCTCTGTGTCTTTGTCTCTTTGCCTACTGTATATCAATATAAACACAGCGTGATCATTTTCAGTGAATTCTTTCTTTCACTGTCTAGGTCTTATGATGACTTTTCTGAGAAAATATTCTTGCTCTGCACACCTCAGGATGTAGGTAGTGAAGAAATAGGGTCGATGGGACAGTCAGATCTCTATGACAGGACCCAAAAAACTGTCACCTAACGGAAGTCTATGTACATAGACTCAGCTTTTCCGCACTGTGGAGAGGCTCTGCAAACCAACATGTCTGCAGTCTGGTGAAGCCTTTTCACAATCCCATTGTGAGGACTTTGATCCCTTGTTTTCTGATAAAGTAACCTCCATCTGGGCTGGGGTCCCGGACCGTGCTATCTAATACTGCACCGACACACTTTATTCGAGCAAATACCCAGTATGTACCTGGCAGATACCTGGAATGCGCTGCTCCTCACCTCTGACAAGCCCCGTTGCGTTTGCCTTCCCAGCCTGGGTTCATGCCTGGCTGACGGGCGGCTGATCTGTTAAATGATAATGATTAGGATTTAATAGGCTGCAATGCTTCGCGTGTCTACCAGATGGCATAAATTCATGAATTGTAATGCAGTATATATATATATATATACTGTGCAGTATTGCAGCCAGCGGGAATAAAATGCTTCAATCCCTGCTTGGAAAATACCTCAATGCACTCGGGCAGAAAACAGTCACAAACCTCAATATACCCGGGTATACCCGAATTCGTGGGACTAGCCGAGCTCGAATAAAGTGTGTCGCCAGTGTAAGTGTCACAGTTCCAGGCATGAAAATGCAGGTTCTGTGGCTTTATGGACTAGCTTTAACCATCTGGATATAGAAGACCTTGTGCAAACAATCCAGGGGCAGCATTCCACTACCTGTGGTTTGGACCTAGTCCCAACACGCCTTCTCTTAGGTCGTGTTGATGTAATCGGCCCCGTCTTTGCTAAAATAATCCTGTGCTCTTTGTAGATGAGTTTTGTTCCCGAACTGCTGAATTAAGTAATCATCAGACCTCATATAAAAAATCCGTCATTAGATCCGGATTGCATGGCTAATTACAGGCCTGTATCAAATCTTCCTTTCCTAGGGAAGGTTATTGAGAAAGTTGTAGCAACCCAACTGGAAAACCGTCTATCAAGCCATAAAATGTATGATCCATTCCAGTCAAGATTCAGAAGATGACTTAAATGATCTCTTGATGGGGAGAGACAGAAGTTACTACAGCATTGATACTATGTTACATGGGATCTTATTGGAGCGCCTGAAGCATTTCTGTGGACTGGGTGGCACAGTTCTTAGCTGGTTCAGATCCTCTCTCACTGGCAGGTCACAGAGAGTATTTTCAGGAGTGTACTCCTCTACACCAATGCCCCCGTCATGTGGAGCGCCACAGGGTTCTATACTTTATCCTATGTTGTTCGCAGTGTAAATGCTGCCACTAAGTGACATAATCAGATGGCATGGCCTGGGTTATCACTGCTATGTAGATGACATTCTACTCTACTTGTCCTTTGCACCAGGGACCAATTATCTGTCTTCAATAAATGTTTATCTGAGCTCCTAGAGTGGATGAGTTCCAGTTGTTTGAGGTTGAATCCTGATAAGAGTGAAGTGCTCACCGTCATAACAGAAAAAGACTACAGCTAGGTCAGAACCTAAACTCTAAACTGCTAAACTCTGCCTGTGTGTGGAATCTTGGTGTTGTCCCTGACTGTGACTTTACCCTTAAACATCAGGTGTCAGCTGTGATCAAATCTTCATTCTTCCACCTAAAGAACATCGCCAGGATTAAACACTTGATCCTCCCTCCAGCCCCCAGAGGACCTTACTACGCTTGTCCATGCCTTTGTGTCCTCACGTCTGGAATACTGCAATGTATTCTACCTGGGTCTACCAGAAAAAGAGCTGCGTCGCCTGCAGCTGGTGCAGAATGCTGTGGCCAGGTTGTTAACTAACTTGAGCCGTTCTTGCCACATGCCACCTGTTCTCCGCACTGGCTGCATTTAAAAGGGCGACTTTATTTCAAGGTTGGCTTTTTACATTCAAAGCAACTACATGACCAGGGTCCCAGCTATCTGAGAGAGCTTCTAGTTCCCTGCACTCCTATTCATTCACTTCGATCTGCATATGAAGGACTCCTTACAGTTCCCAGAAACTCCTTGACTTCCTTTGGGGCCCGGGCTTTTAGTCACACTGCTCCTAGTCTCTGGAACATTCTGCCTCGTACAGTTCGAGAAGCCCCCTCTATGGAAATCTATAAAGACAGGCTGAAGACCTACCTGTTTACCCAGGCATTTAATTAATGATCCACAACCGGTCCAGCATTTAATAGTTGCAGTACTGTCCCATCCAACTTGTATCTTTCCTTGTGTTTGGTCTTGTTTATAACCTTCAATGTTTTCTTCTTTTTCCCCTTTTGTAACTTTGAAGTGCTTTGAGTCCCATTGGAAGAAAAGCGCTATATAAATAAAGTTATTATTATTATTATTACATATAAGGAGAGAGCTTTAGTGGGGAAGAGACTTTGGTACCCTGAATCCTTGTGCTCCTCTTGTCTCACGCATTCACAATAAATGGTCCAATTCGACCTTTGCACTAGATTTATGGTTCTGCTCTCTCCTTATAGGTACAGTCAGGTCAGGGCCGGCATGACGGCGGTGCTATCAGTGTCACTGCACCGCGCCCCGCGGTTACCGAGGCCCTGCGCTCTTCCTTACAACTATTAAACTGATTGTCGGGGTCTCTGTAACTCTCTTACCTTCTCCTGTGCGATCTCTTGCGCTCGGTATCTCTTCTCATGGCGCCGAAACGTCAAATGGTGCCACGTTGCCACGACAACTGTTGCCATGTCTGTTGTCGTGGCAATGCGATGCCATTTCACGTCGCGGTGCCATGAGGATGGACACTGACAGGTAGAGATGGCGTTGGCGAAGGCCCTACACCACTGCCCTGCACTGAGCCCTGCAATATTACCAGCTGGCCCTGGGTACAGTACAATTACATTACTAGAATAGTGACCCCCGAATAGGGAAGGTGAAGCGGAGCACAGCCGTGCCAATGAGGGATAATTCAGGATAACAGCCAGTCAGGTAAAAACTTCTTTATTGAGTGAACGACAACATGGTGCTGAAAGGATAGCTCTTACGCGTTTCACGGCACGACTGGTAGAGCAGATACAATGTAAAGCTGTCCAACCCCTAGAGAAAATAAAGTGCAACGTGTAACAGTAGAGTTAATGCATCTATTTGTTTTCTCACATTGCGGAAGTATAAGTTAATTTAGAGCAGTTTACATTCTGTATGATAAATGATGTACTGGCATCAAGCGCTTATCTACTTCCCCTTTAAAGTAATTAGGGTTGAAGCAAATAATGTATGTGGTTCTGGTCAAATAAATGTGTGTGGCGCCATGAAAAAGAAATCCTCCTGAAGACAGAAATATGTAAATACATTAAAAACAGAAGAGGCATAGATTTCCTGAACACTGTTAAACTGCAGGGGAGATACATTTGAGTCTCCAGTGAGTTCATTAAAAAATAATCACACTTTTTAATATATATATATATATATATATATATATGTGTGATTATTATATACAGTGTGAAAAAGAAAGTACACCCTCTTTGAATTCTATGGTTGTACATATCAGGACATAATAACAATCATCTGTTCCTTAGCAGGTCTTAAAATGAGGTAAATACAACCTGTGTTGTTGTTGATCTGAGGTTGTATTTACCTCATTTTAAGACCTGCTATGGAACATATGATTGTTATTATGTCCTGATATGTAAAACCATGGAATTCAAAGAGGGTGTGCTTTCTTTTTCACACAACTAGAGATAGAGATAGAGATAGAGATAGAGATAGAAATGTGCATAATTTAGCAAATTCAGTACATCTGCGACTGGTGAATAATTTGCGATGTTAAAAAACTTTTCCAGAAATTAACACCTGCGACTATCTTAATCAAGACGACCGAGCATATGCCCAATTCACCCCCCACCCCCCTTTAAGCCCCATCCTTACGCTCCTCTCTCGTACCTCCAGGAAAAGAAATGTACTCCACACCAATGATGGCTTTAAAATTGGCCCCAGCATTTATTGAGCATACTGTATCTTTTTATTATGACCTGGCCCAGATGACCTTACCAAGAGCATTCATTAATTTGTAACGCTACCAACATATCTCACACCCCTAGCCTCTCCCGTTGCTCTCCCGTTGCCTGCAGCGAAACATTTCACCATTATTTGTCACTGTTGTCCTCCTATCCTATGGCCCACTCACCATTGCCTCTTCCCTGTCCCCGTTACACTGCAGCCCTGCGCCCTCCCATCTGCTTGCCTGGGAGCCAGTGTGGTGCGCTCTTTGGTAAGGTTGCCTGTCCCAGAAGGAACCCCCTTTCCTTAACCTGGGTTCTCTCCCTGCCACATTAGCATTTCTTTTCCAGCTTACTCTATACTGCTGGCCAAAGTCATGTACAAAATATCCAGCCCCACGTTGTATACATGAATTCCACTCAATTCTTGTCAATATCTTGATGTCTAATTGCCAGCTCAGATCATGAGTAATTACCTCCCTTATCAAAACCTTTTTCTGACCCAGCTTGCCTCCATTGCCTTCTTGGGATTAGGTCAACCAGCTGCTGGTATCTAGTCCCTCTCCCTGGGACCAGGGACTGCCTGATCTGTCCTATTGTCTGGTCTCCACAGGTGTGCTCGACACTCAACCCCCCTCCTGCTTTCCCGGCTCGCTGCCGAACAGGGGCCACTGGAGATGGGAGATGGCATTAAGCGGCATTAATCATAATACCGGTTACATGGTGGGCCCTGAATAGGATGTCGTTATGCAGAGATAAAAAGAGGAAATGCCCAAATAATCTTAAAAGTGGGTGGTGAAGAATCAGCCTTGTTACTGACCGCATTGGCCACACTCTCATTGACACACCATCAGAGGATGCCCTGCTCTTTATTTCCCCTCACCATATTTGTGTTGCAGCAGCAATGGGGGGGCCATCCGTTCGTTTTTCTGCCCCATCCGTTCTCTTTCCATTGTTGTGTAGACCATTGCTTTGCGCACCACTGCCCCCAACAGGACGCGCCTGCTCTAGCGGTGGCCTCTACGAATACTTCGAACTGCACATTATTCTGCCTTTTCTCCATCCAGAATGACCTACAATTACAACCTTTCAGGAAAGTGTCCCGTAGCACCAGGTCCTCACTCGTGATTATTAACCCTTATTCTGCGGTGCGCCGGCTGTCGCCTTCTGGAGCCTCCTGCAAAATGCCCTCCCCGACCGCAGCAACCTGCACGTGAAATTCAAGTGCTCAATTAAATCTGACATTTGTTTTAATGTTACCTTCTTAGCATTCATGCTGGGTTTTATGGCCTCCTCAAGGTGTCTACCTTTCCTTTAGGTAACCTGAACCTTGTATGATTGTTGTTGGCCCTCCCGTGTTGTCTGCGGTTAGGGGGGTTGGGGGGGGATAGCAACATTTGAAAGTTTCTGACTAGCTCGGTACGTGACTCTGTTTTCTCGGGCCCCACAAAGAAAAAAAGCACCCAGGTGGTCTTTGATTTAAAGAGGCAATCCAAGTGTCTTTCTTTTCTTTAAATACAGGATTGGAGCAGGGGGTCTCTCGAAGCTGAACCGCCTTAATTTCACCTCCAGGGACCCCCTGTTTCCGGAGGTACTTGCCTCCATAGTGGGTGGGTGCCGGTTGTTACTCCAGGCTTCACATTATTGCTGATTTTCGAAGCTCCCGGGCCCCGAGGGCCAATAAAAAGCCGTGATGTCACCCGATGCGGCTTCCGATTGGCCCATATGACTGGGGCATTAAACGGCACAGAGATACTGGCAACCCCTTTGAGGTTAAATATCTCTGGAAGCAGGGGGTCACCGAGGCGGAAATTAATGGGGCTCAGCTAAGGAGACCCCTCTGTTTCAGTCCTGGAGTAAGAAGAAAAGAATGGCATGAAAGCGGCTTGGATTGCTCCAATTGAAGAAAAGAACGGGAAGCCTCAACATATGCACAAGATACGGCACGATCCATTCCGCTGCCTTTATCAATGTAATATTGCCCTGGCCTGTATTCTCCCAGTAACAAGAAAAAAACTTTCCGGGGGGAACTGGTAGCAGCCTGAACGCTGACTTCAATGCCTGCCTTGGCCATAAGGTCACCTTTGCCGCACCTATCTATAAGCCTGGTGACATTGTGTATGGAGGCATATGCAACAGTGCCAACTTCATTGTTCATCCCATCATTTACGGACTGAAAGGAACATATGGTTATAAAGAATTGGTTGAGGAGAATATGTTAATAAACCCCTTCATAGTTTTGTCACTTGAAACCATTTTGCCGAACAGTGTGAAACAGAAAAGGCACCTCTTTGCGTTGTGCAAGGGAATAAACAGGCATTGTTAAAAGAGATTCCTTACATATTTCGTTTATCAGATTCTATATATTTTTTTTAATTACTATTTTTTTAAAATTGTATTCCCCTTTTAATATGCTTGGTTGATAGCATGTTTTATGGTTAATTGCTTTCCTTTTTTTTTTTTATTATTATTATCTTAGCAGATTCATTTAATAATTTCTATTCACCTAGAAAAATTAACAGGCAATGCACCATGTCCCATACCAGGGGAATAACCACCGGGGACTTGTATCTTTAAAAGAGATACATTCGGTAATTTCTATGAGCTGCCATAAAAGGATGTTTTTTCCTCAATGTATCTTTGATAATACACTATGTTAAATGAAGCTCAATTCTGCTTTGGAATCTCCTGCGGGGTAATGGGTAATGTTGCATTATGCATCTGTACTATTCCAATGAATGAGTTGGGATATCTAAAAGGGTATTTTTTTTAAGGGGTTCACCAGGGAGGGGCTGGCCTCCTCATCGTAATCCTAATTTGAAAGTATACATGTATTCATTTGGCACCACTGTATTCCAATACAGTCCTGATCACGCAATAAATATTAAAATCATTTTTATTATGTTAAAAGCATTAAAAAAAGAACACATGCTCAGAATTACTAATGACACATAGGGTAAATGACCCTAAACAAATAAGTTAAAAAAAAAATTGCCATACCATTACTCTTTTATATGGATGTCCCTAAATGACAGATAGTGAACATGTAAGGACTCAGATCACCTATCCCACAAACCCTGTTACAAATGATACTATGGTCAACAAGCATTGCGGAGCCCGACCATATTTTTTATTAGCTAGGAATAAGGCCCCGCAGCGTGGGATGGTACAATTTGCTTTTTGTCTCCTGGTCGCGCTCACTGCATTATTTAGCTGAATTTTAATCTCTAGGAAATGGACGTAAAAAAAAAAAAGAAGAAAACAGGGATAATACAACAGTAAAGAAACGCCGACATGACGGTCTAGGTCAGCTGTAACCGTGACCTTTGGAGAGGGCTCCGTGCTGTGAGCTGAGGATATTTCTTCAAGACCCAGAGCAGGACGCAATAACAATGAAGCCTTGGGCTGTTATATGATTATAAACAATGGAATCGCTGTATCTGACCATTTAAGCTGCAGACCAAGCGATATCCTACATGTGGTTTTTTTTATATAAATCAGTTCTGTACTATGAGAAAATACTTGTAGCATTTTTTTAAAAACAACTCTGAATTACATTTTTAATGTATTATAATGTAACAAGCATTTTTTGTTTCTATAGCAACCATTTACAGTCACACCCCTTTTTGAGCCCTACCCTCTAGTAGTGCACCAATTGTATCTAGGGACTGCCTGGTCACATGATCTTCCCAACAGAACTTTGCATCTTTGGTCCTCAAAAATCCAAGTGGGGTAGTGACCCGCAATTGGACAAGAAACCCAAAATTGCACTCTGAGAATAAAACACTTAATGGGACTAAACAATATATCCCAGGCTGATAGCCAAAAGTGCTACACGACGCAAAACCAAAAAGAATTTATTAAATACATGAGGGAGCAATATCAGGGAGTGTGGGGTATGAATAAGGGTGTGTTTAAAAATACGGTAAATGGTGGCCAGAATAGAGAGTGTTCTCTCTCACTCATCAGGTATAATTCACATATAGGGAAAGCCAATGCTAAAGCTTATAGGGTATGTCCCTTCAGAGAGTACCTGGTGGTGGGCAATGAGGTATAGTCAGCCAAAGTCCTGACAAGGTATATGATAGAAAATTATACCAACAGCAGGAGATACTAAACACAAAGTAACGTTTTATGGTGTAAAGAAATGTATTCCTGGTTCATCCGAATCACTTGAAAAATTGTAACATATGCAGACTAATGTAACATGCGTCAAATGGGTAAGTGTATCATAACACTAAAGTAGAACAGAGGATTGGTGTTTCAGCATATAAATACATGTATACCCATCATCCCCTGAATAAAGTAGTCCCCCATTCATCAAGCTGCATATATAGTAATTCAAACTGTGTGTATATAAGTCAAATCGGACGATGGCATAAGGCAAGAAAAACAGGTAAGTAGAGATAAGTATCAAATACTACCCGATCAGCCGAGTTGGTGCTGGTTTACACGATACACCGGAGTTCCTGGCATTGCTGGTCACCACTACCGACGTCAGAAGAGTGACGTCATTAAAAACCGACGGGCCGTTTCGCGTAGGAAGATATGCTTCGTCAGGGCAGGAGTGATAGGAAAAACCTCTTCACTGGATCCTTATATACCCATTTGCTTAATGAGAAGCAGGCAGGTCCCTGATAATTAACTCCTTGTGAGCTCCCTATTGAGGGAGTCTCTGTTCAATACGTTCCTCACTAGGAGGTAACAGTTCAGTTTAGTGTTTTGCTGCACTGTTGAGGAATTGCAAGTAGCTGTCAATTCAAAAGCAGAATGAATATGTGGGAAAAACTTTTTATAGCACACCTCAAGATAACACTATCGTTAGTACATCTGGCATACAGAATAAATGCTGACCTAAAATAGAGATATAGTTTCAATGATACTTATATCCCTTACATACCATCACTAGTGTTTCAAGCCATGCTAAGATAAAGGCTAAAAAGCCTAGGTGTGGTAATCTCGTGTCATAGTGTATGTATGTGTGACAAGGTCAGAAGTGTAAAAACACAAAATAGCACCATACTAAAAGATGAAAAATATATGGAGTAACAGGGTATCGAACAGGGGAAATAGTGAGACAACGGGGGTAATGGTGTGATTTACTGATGTGAGCCACCCCTCATAGGTGATTAATACTCCTAATGATAGATGGATACTTGGATCCTATGTAATTCATAGGGTCCGGCTACCAAACAGTGTAACCGTTAGTATGTAATGTAGGAATGTGCACCCTTACATGGAGCCACCTCTAAGAGTCAAAATGGTACCACTAGAGTGTATGACTCCATTATAAAATATATCCCTGGATCCCATATACAGGGCAGTTCATATTCAGATGAAAACAGACAGGAGTAAATAAGACTACTGATGTCTATGCCTAATAATATACACAGATGGAAGTTCATAAAAATGAAGTGTATAAATAAATGCTGTATCACCTAAGTATGAAGGTAATGTGTCAATAGTACTTATATCACTATCATGCTGTCACTGATATTTCCAACCATACCAAATTAAAAGGCAAAATAACCTAAGTGTGGTATTTCTGTGTCGTAGTATATGTGTATGTGATAATTACAGAAGTGGAAAAACACAAAATAGCACCATACTAAAAGGCTAGGGACCAGGGATATATGGAGTAACGGGGGCTCGAACAATGGGAAGGGAGATGGACAACGGGGATCACGGTTTAACTGGGTGATGAAAGCCACCCCTGATAGGTGATATATAATCCTGAAGGTGGGTGGATACTTGGATCCTATATAAATCAGCGGGTCCGGCTACCTAACAGTGTCACTATTTGTATGTGGTGTAGGAGTGTGCACCCTTACATGGAACCACCTCTAATAGTCAAAATGGTACCGCTAGAGTATATGACTCCATTAAAAAATATATCCCTGGATCCCATATGAGAGGTAGTTCGCACTCAGATGAAAAAAGGGGGTGGGGGCCATGAGTTAATAGGACTGTAGGTATCTATGTCTTATGATGTACAGAGATAGGGGTTCATAAAACCCCTATATGCCCAAAACCAAGACCTTTTTGGGCCCCAATTCAAAAACTCACTATATTAGAGACTACATCAATTGCCTGACAACAGGGGTGATTTACTTGATCACATGTAAATGCGGGAAAAAATATGTGGGTAAAACCCACCGACAACTTAAGACACAGGTCCTTGAGCACATAGGGTCTATCAGAAATCTCAAAGATCTTCCAGTGGCCAAACATGTCAACGAGGCCCATGATGGCGATTTGACGTCTGTGACTTTTTGTGGTATTGAACACGTGAGATGGGGCCAAAGGAAGGGGGACTGGGACCGACGTTTAATGCAGGTGGAATGTAGGTGGATATACATCTTGCAGACACTGTATCCAGATGGCCTCAATGAGGGGTTCATATACACTCCATTTTTATGAACCCCTACCTCTGTACATCATAAGACATAGATACCTACAGTCCTATTAACTCATGGCCCCCACCCCCTTTTTTCATCTGAGTGCGAACTACCTCTCATATGGGATCCAGGGATATATTTTTTAATGGAGTCATATACTCTAGCGGTACCATTTTGACTATTAGAGGTGGTTCCATGTAAGGGTGCACACTCCTACACCACATACAAATGGTGACACTGTTAGGTAGCCGGGCCTGCTGATTTATATAGGATCCAAGTATCCACCCACCTTCAGGATTATATATCACCTATCAGGGGTGGCTTTCATCCCCGTTGTCCATCTCCCTTCCTGTTGTTCGAGCCCCCGTTACTCCATATATCCCTGGTCCCTTGCCTTTTAGTATGGTGCTATTTTGTGTTTTTCCACTTCTGTAATTATCACATACACATATACTACGACACAGAACTACCACACTTAGGTTATTTTGCCTTTTAATTTGGTATGGTTGGAAATATCAGTGACAGCATGATAGTGATATAAGTACTATTGACACATTACCTTCATACTTAGGTGATACAGCATTTATTTATACACTTCATTTTCATGAACTTCCATCTGTGTATATTATTAGGCATAGACATCAGTAGTCTTATTTACTCCTGCCTGTTTTCATCCGAATATGAACTGCCCTGTATATGGGATCCAGGGATATATTTTATAATGGAGTCATACACTCTAGCGGTACCATTTTGACTCTTAGAGATGGCTCCATGTAAGGCCTCGTTCAGGGTGCCAGCTGCAGGACTCGGAGGGAGGGCGTGAGGGAGGCAGTGCTGCAGTTTGCTGGGCGATCTGTGTTTATCCCCCAGCAGACTTTTCAGCGTTGGGGAGGGGGCGGGGTTACACACAGCAGGGTAAGTATCCAAGTTGCAGTCATGAAATCATTCTGAAGAATGATTTCATTGGCTGCCTAGGTCCCTGTGACGCTGCTGCAGCTTCAAAAAACGAAATTTTCGTTTATTGAAACTGTAGTCAGCTTCAACTCCTGGCTTCGGAGACAGGGCGGTTGCTACCCTGACAACAAGTATTCAAATTGAATACTTTGTTTCTCACGGCAGCACGCACGGCAGCACGCCCTCCCTCCGAAGCCAGCACCCTGAACGAGGCCTAAGGGTGCACATTCCTACATTACATACTAACGGTTACACTGTTTGGTAGCCGGACCCTATGAATTACATAGGATCCAAGTATCCATCTATCATTAGGAGTATTAATCACCTATGAGGGGTGGCTCACATCAGTAAATCACACCATTACCCCGTTGTCTCACTATTTCCCCTGTTCGATACCCTGTTACTCCATATATTTTTTATCTTTTAGTATGGTGCTATTTTGTGTTTTTACACTTCTGACCTTGTCACACATACATACACTATGACACGAGATTACCACACCTAGGCTTTTTAGCCTTTATCTTAGCATGGCTTGAAACACTAGTGATGGTATGTAAGGGATATAAGTATCATTGAAACTATATCTCTATTTTAGGTCAGCATTTATTCTGTATGCCAGATGTACTAACGATAGTGTTATCTTGAGGTGTGCTATAAAAAGTTTTTCCCACATATTCATTCTGCTTTTGAATTGACAGCTACTTGCAATTCCTCAACAGTGCAGCAAAACACTAAACTGAACTGTTACCTCCTAGTGAGGAACGTATTGAACAGAGACTCCCTCAATAGGGAGCTCACAAGGAGTTAATTATCAGGGACCTGCCTGCTTCTCATTAAGCAAATGGGTATATAAGGATCCAGTGAAGAGGTTTTTCCTATCACTCCTGCTCTGACGAAGCGTATCTTCCTACGCGAAAAGGCCCATCGGTTTTTAATGACGTCACTCTTCTGACGTCGGTAGTGGTGACCAGCAATGCCAGGAACTCCGGTGTATCGTGTAAACCAGCACCAACTCGGCTGATCGGGTAGTATTTGATACTTATCTCTACTTACCCATTTTTCTTGCCTTATGCCATCGTCCGATTTGACCTATATACACACAGTTTGAATTACTATATATGCAGCTTGATGAATGGGGGACTACTTTATTCAGGGGATGATGGGTATACATGTATTTATATGCTGAAACACCAATCCTCTGTTCTACTTTAGTGTTATGATACACTTACCCATTTGACGCATGTTACATTAGTCTGCAAATGTTACAATTTTTCAAGTGATTCGGATGAACCAGGAATACATTTCTTTACACCTTAAAACGTTACTTTGTGTTTAGTATCTCCTGCTGTTGGTATAATTTTCTATTGTATACCTTGTCAGGACTTTGGCTGACTATTTATTTATTTATAAAATATTATACCTCATTTCCCACCACCAGGTACTCTCTGAAGGGACATACCCTATAAGCTTTAGCATTGGCTTTCCCTATATGTGAATTATACCTGATGAGTGAGAGAGAACACTCTCTATTCTGGCCACCATTTACCGTATTTTTAAACACACCCTTATTCATACCCCACACTCCCTGATATTGCTCCCTCATGTATTTAATAAATTATTTTTTGTTTTGCGTCGTGTAGCACTTTTGGCTATCAGCCTGGGATATATTGTTTAGTCCCATTAAGTGTTTTATTCTCAGAGTGCAATTTTGGGTTTCCTGTCCAATTGAGGGTCTCTACCCCACTTGGATTTTTGTGTCCATGCTAACTCTACCCTATGCACCATGAGATAAGAATATTTTAATTAGAATAATTAGGAGAGCGATAAGCATTGTGTGTCTCATAGATCTTTGGTCCTCTTCTGCTGCACTGACAGCCATTTAGTGAACCCCCAAGCCAAATCTTCGCCGATCGATCACAGGAGAATGGATCGATCGGCAACGTAGCTAATTCCTTATCATTGTGTGGAATGTATTAATGCACATATTAAAGGGGAAAAAAACAGCTTGGACTGCTGCTTTAAACAACGGCTGAAGAAAACAATGGCTGCCAGTGAAAGGGTTAAAAGACGCTGCTGCATGTGCCAGACATGAAGCTGCGCAGAAAGTTGGCTCAAACATCTGAGAAAATAATGAAAGTTTTTCCTTCATCTTCAAAACAAGATGTTAAAAAAAAAAAAAAAAAGAAGTCACTCAAGCAGAATTGGCGCTCTCTGCTTTTATTGTGGAACATATTTTTTCGCCTGTCATGATAGCAAAGCTGCCACACTCAGATATTCATAGGATTCTGGTACAAAAACTTCACACAATATTGATTGCGCTGTTCTTAACGTGGTTGTAATGGATGTAATTTGTTGCAAGTCCCCTATGCTTGTAGTAAAGATGGAAACTGTGATAAAAAAACAGTGTAAAGTGGCAGTGCAGTGTTTACATGAAGGTGGTGGGGTGGCGTTCAGCTTTAAATGACTGTAGCACTGGTCAAGCTGTCACCCCATTTGAGGAAATGCTGAATTCTTCCAGCAACTCTCCATTCCGTGCGAGAATACAGCCAGGATTTGCAACGACACTAAATCTATAACGGTAACTTCTCAAGAAGTTCTCCATCAAAATACTGGTGGAATTTGAAGACGCGTACGGGATAGAAAGTAGAACATTATTATACCATGAGCCATTGACCAGTTTGTAGCAACTTCTTCTAAACCCATGTGCTGGCCGAGGGACCACCAATGCATTATGTTGTGTCAGGGGGGCAAAGAGAATAGACGTGAGTATAAGGTACTAACCATAGCGTAACTTGAAGCAACGCACTGGCACAGCCAGGACTAGAGATTCCTCTGCATAAAAATAGCAATCTATGGTCACATAAGAGATATCCGTGGATAAATTCAGTGTAAAAAGTTAAACGTGCCTCATTTGGCCCCTGCTGTTCCATATGTTACATTAAAGATTGGAGTTTGTATGCAACGGAGGAATCTGGCATCCTGGCTGTGTAGGCGCGAGGCTGCAAGATGCACTGTTGTTATACCACAGACTACGGGAGTCGCTGCGTCTGCACCGGCCTGAGGTTATAGACACGTGCAGGCTCTATTCACCACGGAGTCATCCCAAAATCTAGCTATTTATGCTGACCGCCTGGAGCTCTGAGGGTATTATGGTATTAACCATAGGCTTGTCAAGAGCTTGGTTTTGAGGGACCTTTTGAAAGAGAGTGCGTGGGTGGGGGAGAGCCTGATGGTGCCTTAGTTGGATGCAGCAATAACTCCTTTGTAGTCAGAGATTCCCTGAAGCAACAAAGGGTTAAAAATCTGTACTGACAAAATAATTGCACTGTCTGTCTCGCCTGCCCTTTGAGAATAGTAAAGGAAAAGTAAAAAGCAGGCACGTCCCCCATCTTTCTGTTACCAAATCCCGCATAAGAGATTGCTGTCGAAATAGAATGGCCTAATTAATATATTCTAACCCTATTTGACATGCTGCACAAAGTCTGCAATACAATGCCATAAACTTTCACATTTCTTACATTTGCCAAGTATTAAAAGTCAATGTGCAAGGTCACGCCCTTTATATATTGCCAATTGTGCTAAATTCCTGCAAAAAAAGTGGCATCAGTCTAGTAACATTCTGAGCAATGTGAACATTTCGCAAAAATGTGAAATTTAAGGGAAAACGGAAAAAAAATTTGCTAAGCAAATGTACAGACACTGGTACAATCGCTAGAACCCAGTCACATAGCGAAGCCAAAATGTGCTGCTGTACCTTCCCGCTCTACCATATAAAGTCACATCACAACGGCACCAACGTAGAAACTGGGGGGTTGATGTTACTGTGTGAGCATAACGTACGGTTAGTAATGTTCTCCACACATAGAGGATGGTACGGTGTTAGCCCCTAGAATAGACAAGCAAGAGTAAGGGAAAAGTGATACCTTTAATGGCAGATTTACAACAACAACAAAATAAGCCTGAAGAAGGGGCCTTTGTGCTCTTTGAAAGCTTGCACTCTTTTTAACAACAGGCTAGCCATTAACGCTATGTCTTAACCCCCAACATTTAGCAAATGTTTTCCAGTGAACCTATTCCCTCGTTATTAACAGCTCAGGGCCCTCCTGGAATCAGTTTTAATTGCTAATGAACAGGTGGTGACATTCTTACAGAAGGTCTCACTCAGATCCAGTTCCAGCAGCGAAGAGGGTGTTGGAGACGTGTAGATTCATTGCAGCTTTCAGTGGACCAAGTTGTATTTGTTAAAGCCTCATGAGTCTCTTTGTCAGTGTTCTTCAGCGCACTAGATGTGTTGAGTTTTGAAAGATCATGTAGAACGGTTTCTCAGGCAAATTCCTATTTTAATTGTCTTTATATGGTAGGTATATTTTTAAACTTTATCCACACAAATTCTCACACAGGACCTGCTTTCATAGAGAATCTGCATATGTGCTAGTTTTAAGTTTTGCAATAGTAGGGATTTGTGAAAATATTTTTAAGTGTGTCTTGTTTAACAAGCAATTCATTGAATGGGATGTATTCTGAACGAATCGTTGTCACATTAGAATAGTAACCAAGGAAACCGCAACTACTATCCAAGTAACTGTCAGTAACATTACTGTACTGTATTTTGTCCTCAAAGCATTCTGGGATTGATAGCCTCCTTTTTTTTTACGATTGAGATAGGCAAGGTTACCTGGTAGCTTAATATAATCCAAAGTTTTTTTTGTGACCTGGGGGTTTAATATAAAAATACAAACTGGCCTAAACACTTTTTTTTTAGTCCATATAAGGAGTGCAGCCTTAGCCAGTTCAGGTTGTGAGATTTTCCAATTTAAAGCAGCAAAACGTTAAAAAATCCTATATGTTATTTTTTTTAAATAAATCTGTTCTGTACTTCATTTATTTTTAACTCCTAATGCCATTTTTAATGGTACTGACCATTATTTGGTTGCTACAGCTACCATTTTGAAGGTCACATCCACTTCGTCTTTTGAAACAGGCTCTGACATACACCTTTTTGAGCTCTGCCCTTTGGCAACAAAGTATCACAAACAGATATGTTGCTATGTTCCAAACAGCAGACTGTATATTATGCTGAAAGCTATAACAATAATGTGTTACACTTAGCAATATAATGTTACATATCAGCTGCAGCATTTCACAGCCTGCAGCACAAAGTTAGAAGGCGGCCTTTTCGTTAGGCACACAATCAGGATTCTGACAGATTTATAACAGGAGCACCAAACGATTGCCAGCTTAGGTAAGAATGTACAATTATACATTGTCACATGCTTTACATATACAAATAAGAAGAAGAAAAAGGGGGGGATGTAGTATTGCTGCTTTAATTGAAAAAAACTTGACCGAGTTTGTGCCATCCAAAGCCAGCTAGCCTTGGATCTTACCTTTATCCCCCTTAAGTTGCATAGACTTAGCTGTATTTATATTTCTGATAAGCAACTATTGCCTAAATAGTGCTAGTGTAGCCGACATTGATTTGACAAAAAGCAGCCCCCCCGACTTGTCAGTCGCTCAGTGTGGGCTGCTTTATAAAGGGGCGACTGGTGACAGTTGCAGATCACTGGCCACTGGCAGAAGCAAGCAGAGGAAGAAAGAGCGGCGGCTTTCACACACATTCTATTTCTGGTAACCTGACTCAAACTTAAAAAAAACCCTACAAAAACTGCTTGGGCTGGCTAAGGAAAACATCCAGGCTGCAGAGAGCCAGGGAACGGAGCAGGCCCTCATATTAGGTTGCTTTTGGCAGGCTTTTAAAAATGAGCTCTTGTCAAGCACTGCACAGTTTTGAAGGTGGGATTAGTACTATGACATCTTTTACAGAAGGCCAAAGGTCACTGCACATGGCTTATTGAAAGTAATCTTCGGAGGAAGCAAGAGACAGCTGTTGGATTGAAGCTGTGCCCTTGTCTTCATCACTCTTGCGATGCTCAGCTTTTTCTGTATGCCGCTCAAACAAAACCCTCATACTGCCCCGGCTACAGGGAACTTTTCACAATATTTCTTCCTTCGAATGGCAACTTGTTAGTAGCTGGATTAACCTCTTCACTGCAAGATATTCTATCAGATTTCTCTGCAAGAGAGGGGGGAAGGTACGACACCATTATGATGCTTTGTTGACTTCCAAGAAGTAGGTGAAGCCAAGAATGTCGAAGAAAGAAGGCCACGTGGTGCAATTTTTCAGGTGAAAGGACAAAAGGATGGGAAGGAAAAAGGGAATGAAATTGTGTGTTGTAGGTGTACTAGGTGGGTAAAAACTCAAATTGGTTATAAAAAAATCCAGTTGAATGAACTACGTTCTATTGCTCTAAGTGCGCCAACACATCATCAACTAGAAAAAACTCCGTATATCAAACATCAAACAATATAGCATAACAAATGTTTAATAAAAAGTTAATAAAATCACTCAAAAACCGTCACTCAAAAAAAGTCCCTCTTGTGCTTAATGCAGGGTGTTTGACGATAGTTAATCTTCTGGAGTTACTTTCCATCCCAGAGCAAGGAGAACATTTGAGTTGTGTGGTGTTCTGATACCAATGTGTAGTCTATGACCCAAAATAGCAAAACACACCTAGCAATAATTTATCATACTTAAAACAAAGATAGAAATAACGTTTTCAAATTGAGGCGGTATGTAATATAATGCAAATGTAACATGGAGAAGGAAATTTAAAAAAAAAAAAACATTGAGACCATTTCCAGCTTTGGGTTACATTTATAATGTATGGGCCTCTTATGTGGTAGGTTCTCTTTTGCAAAAAGGCACTCGTTATGACAAATTGCAAAATATTAATAGTGGCTCATAGGAAAGTAAAACTAGTCTGCATACAGTATGCACATTGCATTCTGTACACTAGAAAGAATGGAAAGGCAAAAGGGCGTAGCACAAAGTGGGGCAAACGTATGGCTTTGGGCCCAAATTCATTCAGATGTTTCTCCACGAGTCCAGTGGTTTTCAGCCTGGCTTCCATGAAACCCTGGGAGTCTGCCAGAGGTTCCCTAGGATTCCATTTAAAAATGTGGTGGTGAGATGCGTCATTTTGGACGAAGAGCGAACTTCTCTCCATGGTGCTCATGAAAAAAAATCAAAAAAAATCTGGTTCAACTATCAAATGGAGAAATGGACTCGTCTCCTCAGGATACCTGTGCCAAATCCCAAAGAATACGGCAACCTTGGCTAATCTATAATAGTGTGCACAGGTCTCAAGGTGCCGTATTGACCAACTCACCAGGCCCCCTTTAGTCCCAGAGTGATCCCTCTCCTCCTGAGTCATAAGGGCTATCTATTGGACTAATTGTTTGAAGTCTCATTCAGGTGGTATTTGGGAGCTCAGTGCGGTAATGTTTTCTTTATGGATGTATATGTATTGGATATGTAATCCCCCACTCCTCTAACCCCATTCACCCCACCCCCACCCCATTCTTTCTCTGTACATCTTCCCACGCTATTTTGATCAATCAATAAAAATCTATGAAACAAAAAAATGCGGTAGTGGTGGATATTTTACTTTTTTTGCAATAATTCTAAATGTAATGATATAAAACTCTGTAATATAGAATTAGGTTTTTTTAATTTTAAAAAATATATAATTAATCTATTACAGCAATTTTTGGATACACCGTCGTACATTGTTTTGAACACTATTGTTGACAACTGCAAAAGAATGCTAATATTTTGGACCACCCTGACGTGTTAAAAGGAAATTGCTCCAGTGTTTGCTGACAAAATGTAGCTTTGCACTAAAACTCATCAAACTTATGTATTTAAAACCAGAGACATAACATAAAACACAGACAAAGCTCAGTACACATCCAGAAAAACTTATATACGGTACAGTGCCTAAATATACATGTATAAATAACTAATAAATAAAATGGTCTTTTAGTTTAACATTTTGGCCAAATTGTTGTAAGCCCTTGAGCCAAACTCAAGGGCTTACAACAATTTGGCCAAAATGTTAAACTAAAAGACCATTTTATTTATTAGTTATTTATACATGTATATTTAGGCACTGTACCGTATATAAGTTTTTCTGGATGTGCACTGAGCTTTGTCTGTGTTTTATGTTATGTCTCTGGTTTTAAATACATATTGCCATGCTCAGTAGCACTCCTCTATGAAACTTATATGCTTATATATATGTTGTGGGTATTTTGGGGGTTCAATTTGAGCTTGTAGGTGTTCTGTATGTTTTATAATTCTTGTGCAGCTAGTCTTGGCTGTTTTGGAGGGTGGCAACCTCCTATCCAATTGAAGCTCACTCCCTCCCACATTTAAATGGTTAAAAGCTCACTCCATGGCATCTCCAACTATCAGGGGAACTTGCCTGCATGCAGTGTGATTGTGACAAATCTATTACAGAGTGCTTTTCCTGGTAATGTACAGGTTAATAAAAGCTTCAATCAGACTTAGAACTTTTGCAACTTATATTGACAGATTTATTATAAATCATTCTTCCTGGCAATGCACAGGTTATTAAGAATTTATATTAGTGTAGGGACCCTTGAACGTGGTCTGCCGTGAAGTTTGGCTCAAGGGCTTACAACAATTTGGCCAAAATGTTAAACTAAAAGACCATTTTATTTATTAGTTATTTATACATGTATATTTAGGCACTGTACCGTATATAAGTTTTTCTGGATGTGCACTGAGCTTTGTCTGTGTTTTATGTTATGTCTCTGGTTTTAAATACATATTGCCATGCTCAGTAGCACTCCTCTGTGAAACTTATATGCTTATATATATATGTTGTGGGTATTTTGGGGGTTCAATTTGAGCTTGTAGGTGTTCTGTATGTTTCATCACACTTATGTCACAAGTTGGAGGTGCTTTATTAGGGAATACTAAATGCAAACTTGCTATCCGTAATAATCACCCTGGCAGAATGCAGTGTTGTATTAATGATTGTCACAAAATAATTGTATTCAACTTACTGTCGAGCTCTTGTGTTTATTGCATGTTGTTCCAAAGTTGCTAGTCTTTCCTGACTAAATGCACTTTTGTCCCTAAATGTCCCTTCAAGTTACAATACGGCAGATGCCTAAAATAAAAAAAAAATAAAAAATGATGGCGTCTATATTTCAAGCACATTTTTAAGAAAATTAGTGCAAACAGCAGCATTTAAAAAAAAAAATCTTAAATCAATCTAATAATCTGCTCTATATTTTCCACATGGGCATCAGCTTGGAAGTAGAGATAAAAAAATATATGTTTATTTCATAAAAACAAACACCCCCCCCTGCAAATATAGGCCAATTTTTTCCTCAGTTGTTTTGGGGGCGAATTGTCAAACTTTTGCTTATTTTTAAATATTCTCTTTCTGCGAATTTGGAAACTGCGGTTCATTTTTTTTTTTTTTATATTCTCATTGCAACTTTCCAAACTTTTACATTTTCTCGTATTAAAATAAAAAAAAAAAACCCTGTGGCGTTTTATTCTGAACTAAAACTTTACCGAATGTCATATGCAAATATTAGGAAATTCGAGAAAACTGCATTTCCGCGCCAAATGTGAATGACAGCAAAAAATGCATCCCTCTCCACTTATAAATTGCGGACCTACGAAGGGATTACATGTACTATTTGGATGCATGGCATTTAGCATTTCTGTATGTCATGTTTGTATTCCTGTACAAGGCAACTGCAACCAGAAAACAGCACAGTGCATCAGAGCATACTTTTCATTGAGATCCTATCTCAATGGTGCACTGCAGCAGACACTATTAAAATGCATACAATGCCTCTTCATAGGCAGATTAGTTATGACTGGCTGCTTCAGAGCTCTTTCTGTTTGTCCCACTGCTCTGAAAGTAGCTGCTACGTGACGGAGCTCTGAATCCCAGCAGTTTCAGAGTACGCAGAGCCGGGAAAAAAATATATACTTGGTTGAAAAGTCAAAAAATTATTGAAGGGCCGATCAGCCTCACTGGATCAATTGTCCATATCTCGGGAGACAGGGGTATCTGATGGGAAAGGACGGATTTGACCTTTCACATCCCCAGCAATTAAACTCCAACATACAAAGCAAGGAAGAAACCCCGTGGAGCAAACCTTGGAGGTACCACCGCTGCCTTCCATCTTGGTGTACTGAGAAGAAGTAGCCTAAAATGTAGTCAAACTGAATATGACGAGTTAAACGCTGACACTTTCAGTGCCAACATATCTAGTGGCACAAAGTCCACATATATTTAGGAACCGGAGGAATGTGACAAACTCCCTCCTTCCTCCCATTGCTTCTTTGAAGGAAAGAGGACATTCTCCACTCCTGTTCAGATTGTCGCAGTGGCAGAGATGGGTCAGAGAAAGCGGTGCTGTTCTTCCTTTTGAGTCGTAGAGATGTCCAAAAGTTTTGCACACCTTTGCGAAACTGGCGTAATTTGGGCGTTCCGCTGCTCGCGAGCATGTTGCAAATAATAATATTTTGCATTTGAAATTTGCAAGAAAAAAAAAAAAACCTCTTAAAAGGGGCTTGAATTTCTCTTCCTGCCCAAGATCACATGATCCTTTAAACGTGATTTTTTTTTTAATAATTTCAGGAAAAATCCCCGTTTTTTTTTTTTTTTTTTTTTTTCATGTAACTTTCACGAAAACGAGTGAAATCATTCGAAGTTCCATGAAAATAGTCTAGCAAAAAAAAAAAGCACTAAAAAAGTTTGTAAGATTTTGGGGGGAAAAAAAGCAAAATTAAAAAAACAAATAGTGTTGAGAATCAAGGTCCAGAGCGCCCTCTGAGAATTTCAGGGATAGTGTCACAGGCTCAGGATCAGGAAGCAGCGTGTCCGGGGCCTTTGCAACGCTGATCGATATTTTTTTTCAACATTTATTTTACATGATTTGAATCCTATTATTTTCAGCTTTGAGGACCCCCTTTGTTTCTGAGATATTTACCTGTTATTCTACTGGAGCTGAATTCTTGTCCAGGTAAAGAAATAATGGCCCCCCTGTCAGGTGTACTGCCACGGCCCAAAAGAATGCAGCAAACTCATATTCGCACACTCACACTTGTTCGAATTTACCAAAATTGGATGTTAAAAAAATATCTAAAAAGAATGTGTGAAAATCGGAGAATATTTGAAAGTTCGCAAAATAAAACAAGGAAAAAATTCTGAATATATATATATTTTAACATCCATGGGGGGGGAAGGTAATTAAATAGAAAAAGCCGTGTTACTCCTGTTGCGAGAGTGCAGAGTAAAGGAGTATTACACTAACATTTGATATTATAGAGCAGTGGTTAGCACCCAACAGGTCAGGTGTTAAGGATATCCCAGCTTCAGCTCCGATTGAGCCACCTGTGCTGAAGCAGGGATCTCCTTAAAACGTGACCTGTTGGGTGTTCATGTGGACTTGAGTGGGGAATCCCTATTATATGGCTTTCTAGAGTTCTACTCTCTTCCGCAGGTCCAGCAATAGGCAAACTGAATTTCGACCCACCTCTACAGTAGTTGACACTGTCTATGTTTATAGTGTACAGTATATATTTTGGTAACTAAGGGTCCCTTGAGCTGTACATAGAGAGGTTATGATTTATTTTTATTTATAGGGTTTGCTGGGTAAACGCTTTGCTGGTATGTTGGATATTTTTACATATACACACACACACACATATATATAATTTTTTGAAGCAGGGGGTCTCCACAACGGAACCCCATTAATTTCAGCTCCAAGGACCGCCCTACTTCCGGAGATACTTGCCTCCAAAGTAAGTGCCAGTAGTCTCTTTGGCTGAGCAAACAGGGCTTTAAAGTTTAAAGCTCCCGCATCACATGGGCCGATAGGAAGCTGCATCAATGACATCACAGCTTCCTATTGGCCCACAGCGCCCGAGATCTTTAAACAGCGGCCATTATATGATCCCTGGCGTCCGAGGAGAGCGTCTACAGGCACCTACATCAGAGGTATCTCTGGAAGCAGGGGGTCCCCGGAGCGGAAATAAACAGGGTTCAACTACGGAGACCACCTGCTTCAATTATATATATATATATATATATATATATATATATATATATATATATATATATATATATATATATATATATATATATATATATATATATATATATATATATATATATAATTTGCAAACAAAATGGCTGCCTTGGATTGCCGCTTTAAACAAGGGGGCTCCTAGTACAGCAGTTAGGTGTTACAGGTTTGGGTTTGCAAGGGGGAGATGCCCTCGTTCAAACAATGTAACCAAAACAAAAAGTAATGCATCAAGCTGTCTGCATTATTGCTTTTAATTCATTAATTAGAAGCTTGATGAATGAATGGACATGAGTAAGTGTGACCAGAATCCAAAACAACAGCTAGAAAGGGAATTATATTAAGCTTGTGGAAGGCAAAGTCTACGAATACGTATATCATTTTACAAAACAAAAAGGGGTTTGAACTGAAACAAAAAAAAAATGGTACTGTATGTCTTAGACATAATAATCTAAGGAATTGGCACATTTTACAATATGATTATTCTATGCTTGGAACATGCAAACTTGACTTCAGATAATATTCAGGAATTTGCTCACATTAGGGAATAAATTGGTAGGAAACCAATACAAACATGAAACACCAGAATTGTCCATCAGAGAAGAAGGTAACGTTTGTACTTGTTGTTCTCTATATGACTTTTTTTTTAATGGATTCCTAGAGTGGGCAGTTAAAGAAATTAAATATGTGGGTTATTGACATTATTCTTCCTTGAAAATCTATCACTTTGGTATATTTAATGTATATGGACATTTTTGATCAGTGGTTAGCCCTTTAAAATGTTCTAACTCGTGGAATGCATGTGTGATTGATATGCGATGTGTGTAAGTGATATCCTCTTTTTAATGCTTTAACCTATTTTATATTTGTATAACTTTAAGATTTGTATTTTTACAGGGTTACCGTTGTCCCCGTGGTTACCTGCTCTTGATGGTAATAGGCAGATACACAGTATCACAGATGTCCGTATATCATCTGTGATTACTTTGGGATGTTCTAAATACAGTAATCCAATGTTACCAGGGGTAAGATATTTCCTTTTATCAGTCTTTTAGAAAATGCCTTCCCTTCTTTCCAATGACGTGATGAGTAGCAGCAGATAGAAAGGCCATTGACATGTTACTGAAGTAATATCTTAATCTTTATTATTATAAATCATCATTGTTTTCTTCTGTGTAATCATAAAAGGAGACACAATCTCTCTCTTTCCCATCCAAACAAATGAACAACAGTTTGGATCCACACTGGCCTTTTGTCTGGTTGCTAGTTATAGAATATACCGATAATACTTTTTGCTGGGTTCATTTTACAGACATTGATATTGACACATATGTGCAATATTGGAACACATTCAATGCAGATGTCTATTTGAACTAATTACTTTACCATGATTACTTGCATGACTTTGACTACATTTTATTTCATAAAGGTGTGGAGTACTTAAAAGGTTGATTTTCTGTCTGTTCACTGGATGGAGGTCACATGACTCGGTGAGCTATTGACAGGACTGTAAGTTGCCGGTTGTGATGTCTTCTGCACAGACTGAGAGATGTTGTTCATGATGTAGTTTTACAAAGGTTTTCAAGAGCTTACAGATATCATTTTCAGATGTCATGCCGCCTACTTTATTATCTCTTCTTCCAATTCGGTGACACAACGGCAAAGTATAGGGGACATTTTCAAAACATTGCAGTAGCACCGATTCGGTAGTGCCACATGGAAGGTCCCTTTGACCTTTGTCGAATGTCTTAAATTTGATACAGACGCTAATGAAAGGGCAAATGGAGGAAGATGAGAGCGCAGACAGGGGCCACCAATAATCTAATAACGGTTTAATAAAGAAGATATATTTAAAAAACAATAAGGCACTAAGATTTACGCATGCTCTGTATCAGGTAAGTGCAGGCATGGATAAGTGCTCAGCCTGAGCGATTAATACTACTGTGAAGGACGCCAAGACCGGGATGCTGGGTGTTTGGATCTCTTGGGACACATCTACAATTAAGGACCAGCCGCATTCCTCCACTGTTCCAACACCAGACACTTCTCTGCTGGGAACTCAGCGAGGCTTTGGTAAGCTGTTCAGTACCTATGGATTTCGCAGTGCTTGGACTGCTTCCTCATGGGATAATAGACAGCTGTATTGGAGTTCTTCTTTTGTAGCGTTGGTGGATAGTTATAAAAATACTAATCTATCCTTGTAAATGTGGCAACATCGGGATACAAGTATAATACAAGAGTAACAGAGCAAGAAAAAACATAAGGATACTAAAGATTTTGAATACGAAACTTCCATTCCGTGTAGAAATCACGCCCGGAGTGTCAGGAATTCTTGAATTAGAACTTTTCATTAGAGAAGACATTATTCAGATATATGCCCTTTTCAAGTGTATACAGTAGCACCTTCCTAAAGTCAGCAATACCCTAAATGGATTCAAAACACATCCTTTGTTCAGTTTCAGAGGGTTAGGAGAAATTGCTTCAAAAACTCTTTCAGCAGCAAAAGATAATTCTCTTTTGACAAAGGGTTGTATCCTGAAACGTTTTAGGTATAACTCGGGTGTGTTGGCCCTATGTGCACTTTTTCATATTATATTGTATTTTTTGTATTGTAATATTGTAATTTTAGTACTTTCTGACTTGTAAATTGCTAAAATAAACAATTCTTGTAATAATATGGCGGAGTGTAGACTGTTTCTTGTTGAGTTTTTCCCTTACCATTTTGCTGCTACTGGGTTGGGCTCCATTTTTGGCGGGGCCTTATTGTGGGATATTGAACTTGTCATTTTTTAGTGATTTGATTCTGTACATTTGAGTTCACTGCTACCTCTTTTTTTGAGTATACCAAAGAATCTTCCTAACAGACCTCAATTTTAACACATATATTTCGATTGGGAAAATGGTCACAAAATTAACAACATTCCGTGGAAACATTGGAGAATTCTCAAAAGTGAGTCAGTTTTGTCTTCTCTAATTCCCAAACTTCATAAGGTCATTTTTAGGAGGGCACTATCTCCTGCAGTGATAAAAAAAGAAATGTGTTTAAACTACTGCACATACTACATCAGGGGCGGCCAACTCCAGGCCTCATTTTCCACCAGCCGGTCAAGATGTAGGATCCCTGCTACAGCACAGGTGGCTCAATCAGTGGCTCAGTTTAGGCCCTCGAGGACTGGAGTTGGCCGCTCCTGCCCTATGTACATGGTTACTCTCCAAACCCCCTGGGTTTTATAAATGGCAGCACTGCCAGGCCTGATCCTTAACAAATAATTAGAAATACAACTTTTAGTCCAATGTTACCAATGAGATTTTTTATTTCAATATTTTTTTTTTATTATTTGACATGAATATATTAACATCTTACTTACATATACAATTTCGATAATAGAACAATATTTATCCCTTTACATTTTTAATATATCTATCGTAGCAAATACAATTATCTTCTCTGTATGATTTCTTTACATTTTTCTATATGTTCCATATCTAAACTATATATTTAAATCTTTTATGATTCTTTTAATTAAAAATTATTCTTATTTTTATATTTTATAACAGAAAAGATAAAGAAAAAGATAGATAAAGATGGGGCCAGAGAGGAAAGGAGTGGGAAGGGGAGGGGTGGAAAAGTTAGTTTAGAAGTATGGGTATGTATAAGGGCTAAAAGGTAAAGGAGATCAGGGACAATAATCAACCAGAGTTAGGATTTTATCTGAAGAACGGAGTCCATAGTTCCCAGACCCTATACAATTGATCTAATTTTTGATTCAGTTGAGCTGAAAGCTTTTCCATTAATTTAACTTCTTTTACCCTTTTTAATTATTGTTTGTTTTGATGGTACATTTATAACACAAGACATATTTAATTGCTATACAATTTAACTCTTAGAATTTCCATGTAAACCCCCCAATATTAGACATACCAATATTCTGGATTTTCTCTTGCATCCTTTACACTTTTGAATGTCATTTTTTTTTTTATTAGCCTACAATGGTGCACATTAGTTTGTTTGCAGGGATTTGACCACTTTTAAAACGCTCCTTGCTTTTTGTGTGTAGAATGTACTAATGGAAGGACGGAATAGGAAATCTATGACACTGCATGATGCACATATCCAGAGCTTGATAAATAAACCTATCAATGTTATGCCAGGGGCAGAGTACTAAATGGAACAGCGATCTAAAGTTCAGACTGAATTTAATTCATTCTATACAACAGCACAGCACTAAGTTGCATATTTTTACTTATGCGGGTATCTTATTGCATAATGTAGGTAAGGAGTTGATTGGTTTGTATGTGTGTATTGTCTGCAAACGGTAAGAATCATCTGGGGAGCAACATCCAAAATTGGATGATTTTTATTTACCGAACATTTTTTGTTACTACGAGTTTTTACAGTAGTTGTAATTATGAAAATCTATTGATCTGTGCTTGTGTCATTCGTTACTCTACCCTTCCTCGCATAGCTAATGTTATATAAGTAATTATATTGAAAGACTTGGCAATGTGAACTGCAGTTATCAAGAGAATTAACCATCTGCAATCTTTAGCTTAAATGCAAGGCAGAATTGTAGGTTCTCTAAGTAATATTGACTTTTCATATGCCCCCTGAACACTGCGGTGTTTTGCTTAATGGAAATAGAGACCATTAAATTAGACATCCTTACGGCTCTCTCAAAACGAACCAAGGTTAATGGACTGGAATTAGAAAAACATACATAAGAGTCCCTTACATTCACTTTTGTTGGATCAATGTGCTTCAAGATGCTTCTTTTGTTCTATAATTAGTCTTAAGGACCAGTGTAGTGGTAACTGAGGCTGGGGTGACTGTATGCTTCTTGTATGATCCATATTCTTAGAAGGAAAAGAATGACACAGTTCTTGTATGTTACTAAGCAAATACATTTTGTTCATAAGCAAATATATAAACTTCAGTTGTCTTCTCCTTTCAAGTAAAATGTTATTGGTTTATTTTCTCCGTCACTGGATATGTCATTTTGTATCCAGAGCAGGGAATCTTAACCAGGGGTAATTTCCCTCCTGGGGGTGGGGGGGTGGTCATTGAAGGGGATTCTGGGGGTGATTGAGAATGGGCTGGGATTTATTGAAGATTTAATTTCTTGAATATTAAAAATTATCTAAACTCGAGACATCAAACATTCGTTTCCATTCTTTATGTGTAACATTTTATTACCTTTACTCTGTTAAAATAACACGTGGCTGATACATCGTGTGAAAGCTTCTCTGTCACCCACCATATAAACGTGTTCAGTAGGGATCCACCCATTATTTTCCATCTCTGTTCATTACATTTACTTACTAAAAAGAGAGGGCCCTATACTAAACGTTCCAGTCAAGCTACTGGGGCCGTTGAACTCTGTAGTTCATATGAAAGCAGAATATTGAAATGGTACCGGTACACCATGTATACAAATTATTGTACTGTATGTCTTTATTTATATAGCGCCATTAATGTACACAGTAATAACAGGTCATGGGAATAAGTGCTTTAGACATAAAAGTAACATTAAGGAAGAGGAGTCCCTGCTCCGAGGAGCTTACAGTCTAATTATTGGTATGAGGTACCTTGTTGGTCCCTTAGGGGTGATTAAATTCCACAAGATTAAGAACGCCTGATCTAGAGCCTTCTCCTTCCTTGTTTGATTACGCAGTCATGGTCTGTAGTACGAGCACAAATAAGCACATTTATATAACCGTTTACATGGCGATTTAAGAACAAAGAACTCTTCTGTTGCATTGTTAATTGTTTTTGTACCAGCAAATAAATATATAAATGTCAATAAATGTAACGCTGCACGCCTGTTTTTTTATAAGAAGGATGAGATCAGATATTAATTTTGTTAAGAAAGGGAACTGAATCAAAATTAGATTTGTCTTGTCAATTTTGTTCTCAGCTATTATTAATGTTAAATCTATTGTATAATAGGTAAATATGCAGTATGAAAAGGCAGGCTCAACATTGACTCTGCCTGCAATAAATAAGCATGCTGGATAAGATCATTATAGGAGGAGAAAGGGGTGGCTGTCACCTGACAGCGTGATTGACATCTGCTTTTTACATGAGCAGTGAAATGTATAGCTGTGGTATTAATAATTATTGTGGTAGACACGAGGGGCTATTTATCAAAGTCTCCCAGCTCCAAAACAGGGGCTAAAAATAGTGCACAAAACAGCACCGGATCTACCAAAGAAAATGAAAGCTGTGGGGATGTTCTCTTTTACTAAAGTGAGTGCAGTGAGTTTGAAGCAGAGTTTATAGCTGGTGACTTTTATAAATAGACCGAAGATGCACAACTGGGAGAACATTGGGGCAATGAGATTTCCCCCCCCCCCCTTTGATAAATATGGTGCATATTATTTGCCTGTGGTTTGCCCCAACTTTGCATGCTGGAGGCATGATACAGAATTCCCTTGTTTAGCTGCTACATACAAAGGGTCCCAACTGCAAAACGGGTGCAGAAAATAGCACCAACTTGATCAAAGAAATGAAAAAACGAAAAGCAGTGGGGATTTTATTTCTTTAATGAACCGATGTGTTTTTTTGCACCAGCTTTGCAGGCAAGAGGCATTGAAGGATGTGTATCAGGGAACAAATCCCTTATAAATCTATGGAGTTTGATGTTCCCCTGGATAAACTCAGGCTATTTTGTTGTCCCAGTTTTGCAGCTGGAAGACTTTAAAGCTGCAGACCAAGCAATATCCTACATGTGTGTGTTTTTTTTTTTTTAAATTAAATTAGTTCTGTACTATGAGAAAATACAACTCTGAATAACATTTTTAATGTATTGTAATGTAACAAGCATTTTTTGTTTCTATAGCAACCATTTACATAGTCACATCCCCTTTCTCTTCTGAAACAAGTGGTGGCACACCACTTTTTGAGCCCTGCCATCTCTAAAGCAGTGCATCAATTGTATCTAGTGACTGCCTGGTCACATGATCTTCCCCACAGAACTTTGCATCTTTGGTCCTCTTCTGCTGCACTGACTGCCGTTTAGTTATTCTCCGAGCTGAATCTTCGCCGATCGATCACAGGAGAACAGATCGATCAGCAATTTAGCTAATTACTTATCATTGTGTGGATTGTTTTAATGTACATATTAAAAGGAAAAACAAATGCAGCTGGGACTGCTGCTTTAATACATAACTCCCATTGATGAGTTTAACAAGTGACAATGGGGTCAACATACTAAGTTCCGCAAATGCCTTTTCTTGGTGCACGGAAATTGCAGTTTAAATTGTGCCTGTGTGCCCTTGATTACTAACCTGACATTTCTCCATTTGCGCGGTCAGTGTCACCAATATGTTATTGCTTGGGACTCGGAGACTCTTGCACGTAGCGTGCACGGACATTTAGAAGTGCTGATCTTTATTTGGTACAAAACTCCCTTGATATGTCCCACTTGTGCACACATGAGAACTTGCTCCAGAAAGATTGTGTTGTGTGCAGTTTTACTGCTGAATTCTGTTAAACACTCCCACCGCCATGTATTACAAACGCAGCACAGTGAAAGCATTTAACACCTTCTATGCCATCACAATGGCTGCTTCTAAATGTCAGACATGCTTAACACCACAATGCATCACCAGCGCCTCTGACAGCAAGGCGCTTTTCACAGTAAGAACGTAATGAAGATGGGGGGGTGGGGGGGGGGGGAGAGTCAAGGCAGTTTAATAAACAATTGCCCAGCTAAGTGGGGCTGCAACTTGAATCGTGCACAAGATGCATTGGCTCTGGCATAATAGTGTGGGGTTTCTCGCTGGGGTTGCCTTTGCAGATCGCAGTCTCTAGAGACCGATGGATTGCAGCCCAGTCAAAGCCTGTAGCCAGAGGCAGGTTAGAGTGTTGTTGGTATGGCAACCATGTTAGTGGTTCCCAGCAGAATGATTTGTTTATTAACATCGGAATTGATCAACAAGAGGTCGGCTGATGACAGCAGGAAGGAAGGGAAGGAGAGAGAAGGGGGCTCCCTAGCCTGGCTTGCAGCTCTTCACAACGCAGCATACAGAAAACGCACACGCAAGAGTCTGCAATTATCCCCCCCCCACGTGTGCACTTTTTTTGTGTATGCCTGATTTAAAAAAAAAAAAATGTTTTTAATCTTAGAGAAATTATTAGGTTGCTTTGGTTATTCCAGAAAAGTGGGATGGTACAAACCTTTGCAAATGTGCATACAAATATGAGCTAAAGTTGAGCTGCATTCAAATCTCATGAAAACTATATTGTTTAACGTTCACATCTGAAAAATACCGCCAGCGCAGTGTTAATTAGTGCAGACAATGGCATGTAGAAAAAAAATGATTGGAGTAGGAAATATGTAGGGTTCTGTTTAATATGAACATAGACACAAGTGTGTTTTGACACACTGCTGCATTTTTTGGAGCAGAGCTGCAGCATATGTAAGAACAGGGACCCCTGCTTTTTAACTTGTTTATTAATGACCTTGCGGTTGGCATCGAGATTAAAGTCTCCGTCTTTGCTGGCGACACTAAATTGTGTAAGGTAGTAGAATCAGAGCAGGATGTAAATTCTCTCCAGAAGGACTTGGAGAGACTGGAAATGTGTGCAGGTAAATGGCAGATGAGGTTTAATACAGGTAAATGTAATGTTATGCATTTGGGATGCAAGAATAAACTGGCGGCTTGCACATTAAATGGGGATAAATTGGGGGAATCCTTGATGGAGAAGGATTTAGGAGTGCTTGTAGACAGCAGGCTTAGCAATAGTGCCCAAAGTCATGCAGTAGCTGCAAAGGCAAACAAGATCTTATCTTGCATTAAACAGGCAATGGATTGAAGGGAAGTAAACATAATTATGCCCCTTTACAAAGCATTAGTGAGACCATACCATGAATATGGAGTAACATTTTGGCCACCACTCCTTAGAAAAGACATTCTGGAACTAGAGAGAGTGCAGAGAAGAGCCACCAAATTAATTAAGGGAATGGACAATCTTATGAGGAGAGGCTAGCTAAATTAGATTTATTTACATTAGAAAAGAGGCGTCTAAGAGGGAATATGATAACTATATACAAATATAATCGGGGACAGTACAAGGAGCTTTCAAATGAACTATTCATCCCAAGGGGAGTACAAATGACTCAGGGGCATCCCTTTAGGTTGGAGGAAAGGAGATTTCACAAGCAACAAAGGAAAGGGTTCTTTACAGTAAGGGCAGTTAAAATGTGGAATTCATTACCCATGGAGACTGTGATGGCAGATACAATAAATTTGTTCAAAAAAAGGTTGGACATCTTTTTAGAAAGGAAAGGTATTCAGAGATATACCAAATAAGTAAACATGGGAAGAATGTTGATCCAGGGATTAATCCGATTGCCAATTCTTGGCGTCAGGAAGGAATTTATTTTTCCCCTTAATGGGGTTTTTTGTTTGCCTTCCTGTGGATCTATAAGTAAGTATAAATATAGGATAAAGTATCTGTTGTCTAAATTTAGCATAGGTTGAACTTGATGGACGTACGTCTTCTTTCAACCTCATCTACTATGTAACTATGTAACTATTTCCTTCATCTGATGCACAATTTTGGACTTGGCTACTTCAGATGTGGCAGATGTTTGTGGGCAAATAAAGGGGAAAACGAGTTTCGTACAGAGACACAGAATGTGGTGCAGCTCATTATAACCATGTAACACTCCCCAAATCGCATGCTAGGGCAGACAGTGTAAAATTGGAGCAAAGCACTTTGATACATAGTTGAGGTATAAAAATTCCCTGGTTTTGCACCAAAATTGCCTTACTTTGGGGGTTATGTACAAAAGTTTTTTTAAAAAGGGCAAAATCCTAGAAATAGGTCTTAAAATCCTCATTCACCTTCTGCGCCCTGCGGAAGCCAACGCTCCTATCTGCAGAAACCTATTTACTTCACTGAAAAAGGCGTGTTTAGGGGCTTCTCAACTTTTACCCTGGCGCAGCAGTAAATACTTAACTAATTAGTTAACATTTGCACTTCTGTTTTGCCCATTTGTCGGCCGCCACCTCCAAGATGGCAGTAGTACGTCAATATTTTTCAAAAG